>NC_069507.1:279029793-279054793 GCF_027579735.1 Bombina bombina
CACATCTACATCAGGCACATGCCCAGAGGCACATACATACATCAGGCACATGCCCAGAGGCACACACCTACATCAGGCCACATGCCCAGAGGCACACATCCTACATCAGGCACATGCCCAGAGGCACATACATACATCAGGCACATGCCCAGAGGCACACACCTACATCAGGCACATGCCCAGAGGCACACACCTACATCAGTCACATGCCCAGAGGCACACACCTACATCAGGCACATGCCCAGAGGCACACACATACATCAGGCACATGCCCAGAGGCACACACATACATCAGACACATGCCCAGAGGCACACACCTACAACAGGCACATGCCAGAGGCACACACCTACATCAGACACATGCCCAGAGGCACACACCTACATCAGGCACATGCCCAGAGGCACACACCTACATCAGGCACATGCCCAGAGGCACATACATACATCAGGCACATGCCAGAGGCACACACCTACATCAGACACATGCCCAGAGGCACACACCTTCATCAGGCACATGCCCAGAGGCACACACATACATCAGACACATGCCCAGAGGCACACACCTACATCAGGCACATGCCAGAGGCACACGCCTATCAGGCACATGCCCAGAGGCACACACCTTCATCAGGCACATGCCCAGAGGCACACACCTACATCAGGCACACACCTAAAACAGGCACATGCCCTGAGGCACACACCTTCATCAGGCAACACCTACATCAGGCACATGCCCAGAGGCACACACTACATCAGGCAAACGCCCAGAGCACACACCTTCATCAGGCACATGCCCAGAGGCACACATCTACATCAGGCACATGCCAGAGGACACATAAAATACATAGGCTACAAGCCACAGAGGGCACACACCCTACAATCAGGCACATGGCCCAGAGGCACACACCTACATCAGGCACACACCTAAAACAGGCACATGACCTGAGGCACACACCTTCTCAGGCACACACTATCAGGCACAATTGCCCAGAGGGCAACACACCTACATCAGGCAAACACCTACATCAGGCACATGCCCAGAGGCACACACCTTCATCAGGCACCATGCCAGAGGCACACATCTACATCAGGCACATGCCCAGAGGCACATACATACATCAGGCACATGCCCAGACGGCACACACCTACATCAGGCACATGCCCAGAGGCACACACCTACATCAGGCACATGCCCAGAGGACATACATACATCAGGCACATGCCCAGAGGCACAACACTTACATCAGGCACATGCCCAGAGACAACACATACATCAGTCTATGCCCAGAGGCCACACCACCTACATCAGCACATGCCCAGAGGACACACCCTACATCAGACACATGCCAGAGGGACACACATCACAGACACATGCCAGAGGCACACACATACATCACACATGCCCAGAGGCACACACCTACATCAGGCACATGCCCAGAGGCACACGCCTACATCAGGCACATGCCCAGAGGCACACACCTTCATCAGGCACATGCCCAGAGGCACACACCTACATCAGGCACACACCTAAAACAGGCACATGCCCTGAGGCACAAACCTTCATCAGGCACACACCTACATCAGGCACATGCCCAGAGGCACACACCTTCATCAGGCACATGCCCAGAGGCACATCTACATCAGGCACATGCCCAGAGGCACATACATACATCAGGCACATGCCCAGAGGCACACACCTACATCAGGCACATGCCCAGAGGCACACACCTACATCAGGCACACACCTAAAACAGCACATGCCCTGAGGCACACCTTCATCAGGCAACACCTACATCAGGCACATGCCCAGAGCACACACCTACATCAGGCACATGCCCAGAGGCACACATCTACATCAGGCACATGCCCAGAGGCACATACTACATCAGACACATGCCCAGAGGCACATACATACATCAGGCACATGCCCAGAGGCACACATCTACATCAGGCACATGCCCAGAGGCACATACATACATCAGGCACATGCCCAGAGGCACACACCTACATCAGGCACATGCCCAGAGGCACACACCTACATCAGGCACATGCCTAGAGGCACATACATACATCAGGCACATGCCCAGAGGCACACACCTACATCCGACACATGCCCAGAGGCACACACATACATCAGACACATGCCCAAAAGCACACACCTACATCAGGCACATGCCCAGAGGCACACACCTACATCAGACACATGCCCAGAGGCACACACCTACATCAGGCACATGCCCAGAGGCACACACCTACATCAGGCACATGCCCAGAGGCACATACATACATCAGGCACATGCCCAGAGGCACACACCTACATCAGACACATGCCCAGAGGCACACACCTTCATCAGGCACATGCCCAGAGGCACACACATACATCAGACACATGCCCAGAGGCACACACCTACATCAGGCACATGCCCAGAGGCACACGCCTACATCAGGCACATGCCCAGAGGCACACACCTTCATCAGGCACATGCCCAGAGGCACACACCTACATCAGGCACACACCTAAAACAGGCACATGCCCTGAGGCACACACCTTCATCAGGCACACACCTACATCAGGCACATGCCCAGAGGCACACACCTACATCAGGCAAACACCTACATCAGGCACATGCCCAGAGGCACACACCTTCATCAGGGCACATGCCCAGAGGCACACACCTACATCAGGCACATGCCCAGAGGCACATACATACATCAGGCACATGCCCAGAGGCACACACCTACATCAGGCACATGCCCAGAGGCACACACCTACATCAGGCACACACCTAAAACAGGCACATGCCCTGAGGCACACACCTTCATCAGGCACACACCTACATCAGGCACATGCCCAGAGGCACACACCTACATCAGGCAAACACCTACATCAGGCACATGCCCAGAGGCACACACCTTCATCAGGCACATGCCCAGAGGCACACATCTACATCAGGCACATGCCCAGAGGCACATACATACATCAGGCACATGCCCAGAGGCACACACCTACATCAGGCACATGCCCAGAGGCACACACCTACATCAGGCACATGCCCAGAGGCACATACATACATCAGGCACATGCCCAGAGGCACACACGTACATCAGGCACATGCCCAGAGACACACACATACATCAGTCATATGCCCAGAGGCACACACATACATCAGACACATGCCCAGAGGCACACACCTACATCAGACACATGCCCAGAGGGACACACATACATCAGACACATGCCCAGAGGCACACACATACATCAGACACATGCCCAGAGGCACACACATACATCAGGCACATGCCCAGAGGCACACACCTACATCAGGCACATGCCCAGAGGCTCATACATACATCAGGCACATGCCCAGAGGCACACACATACATCAGGCACATGCCCAGAGGCACACACCTACATCAAGTCACATGCCCAGAGGGCACACACCTACATCAGGCACATGCCCAGAGGCACACACCTACATCAGGCACATGCCCAGAGGCACACATCTACATCAGGCACATGCCCAGAGGCACATACATACATCAGGCACATGCCCAGAGGCACACACCTACATCAGGCACATGCCCAGAGGCACACACCTACATCAGGCACATGCGCAGAGGCACACACATACATCAGGCACACACCTACATCAGGCACATGCCCAGAGGCACACACATACATCAGGCACACACCTACATCAGGCACATGCCCAGAGGCACACACATACATCAGGCACACACCTACATCAGGCACAATCCCAGAGGCACACACCTACATCAGACACATGCCCAGAGGCACACACCTTCATCAGGCACATGCCCAGAGGCACACACATACATCAGACACATGCCCAGAGGCACACACCTACATCAGGCACATCCCAGAGCACACGCCTACATCAGGCACATGCCCAGAGGCACACACCTTCATCAGGCACATGCCAGAGGCACACACCTACAATCAGGCACACACCTAAAACAGGCACATGCCCTGAGGCACACACCTTCATCAGGCACACACCTACATCAGGCACATGCCCAGAGGCACACACCTACATCAGGCAAACACCTACATCAGGCACATGCCCAGAGGCACACACCTTCATCAGGCACATGCCCAGAGGCACACATCTACATCAGGCACATGCCCAGAGGCACATACATACATCAGGCACATGCCCAGAGGCACACACCTACATCAGGCACATGCCCAGAGGCACACACCTACATCAGGCACACACCTAAAACAGGCACATGCCCTGAGGCACACACCTTCATCAGACACACACCTACATCAGGCACATGCCCAGAGGCACACACCTACATCAGGCAAACACCTACATCAGGCACATGCCCAGAGGCACACACCTTCATCAGGCACATGCCCAGAGGCACACAATCTACATCAGGCACATGCCCAGAGGCACATACATACATCAGGCACATGCCCAGAGGCACACACCTACATCAGGCACATGCCCAGAGGCACACACCTACATCCGGCGCACACCACCTAATAACAGGCACATGCCCTGAGGCACACCACCTTCATCAGACACACACCCTACATCAGGCACCATGCCCAGAGGCACACACCTACATCAGGCAAACACCTACATCAGGCACATGCCCAGAGGCACACACCTACATCAGGCACATGCCCAGAGGCACACACCTACATCAGGCAAACACCTACATCAGGCACATGCCCAGAGGCACACACCTTCATCAGGCACATGCCCAGAGGCACATACATACATCAGGCACATGCCCAGAGGCACACACCTACATCAGGCACATGCCCAGAGGCACACACCTACATCAGGCACATGCCCAGAGGAACACACCTACATCAGGCACATGCCCAGAGGCACACTACATACATCAGGCCACATGCCAGAGCTAAACATACAATCAGGCACACTGCCCAGCAGGCACACACCTACATCAGGCACATGCCCAGAGGCACACACCTACATCAGGCCACATGCCCAGAGGCAAACACCTACATCAGGCACATGCCCAGAGGCACACACCTACATCAGACACATGCCCAGAGGCACAACACTACATCAGGCACATGCCCAGAGGCACACACCTACATCAGGCACATGCCCAGAGGCTCATACTATACATCAGCCCACATGCCCAGAGGCACACACCTACATCAGGCACATGCCCAGAGGCCACACCTACATCAGGCACATGCCAGAGGCAACACATACATCAGGCACATGCCCAGAGGCACTCTACCATACATCCGACACATGCCCAGAGGCACCACACCTTCATCAGGCCCAAAACACACCTACATCAGGCACTGCCCAGAGGCACACACCTTCATCAGGCACATGCCCAGAGGCACACATCTACCATCAGGCACATGCCCAGAGGCACAATACATACATCAGGCACATGCCCAGAGGCACACACCTACATCAGGCACATGCCCAGAGGCACACACCTACATCAGGCACATCCCCAGAGGAACACACCTACATCAGGCACATGCCCAGAGGCACATACATACATCAGGCACATGCCCAGAGGCACACACCTACATCAGGCACATGCCCAGAGGCACAACCCTACATCAGGCACATGCCCAGAGGCACACACTACATCAGGCACATGCCCAGAGGCAAACACCTACATCAGGCACATGCCCAGAGGCACACACCTACATCAGGACACATGCCCAGAGGCACACAACCTACATCAGGCAAGCCCAGAGGCACACCTCATCAGGCACATGCCAGAGCTCATACATACAGGCACATGCCCAGAGGCACACACCTACATCAGGCACACACCTACATCAGGCACATGCCCAGAGGCACACACCTACATCAGGCACATGCCCAGAGGCACACACCTACATCAGGCACATGCCCAGAGGCACACACCTACATCAGGCACATGCCAGAGGCACACATACATCAGGCACATGCCCAGAGGCACACCTACATCAGGCACATGCCCAGAGGCACACACCTACATCAGGCACATGCGCAGAGGCACACACCTACATCAGGCACATGCCCAGAGGCACACATCTACATCAGGCACATGCCCAGAGGCACATACATACATCAGACACATGCCCAGAGGCACATACATACATCAGGCACATGCCCAGAGGCACACATCTACATCAGGCACATGCCCAGAGGCACATACATACATCAGGCACATGCCCAGAGGCACACACCTACATCAGGCACATGCCCAGAGGCACACACCTACATGTGGGCACATGCCTAGAGGCACATACATACATCAGGCACATGCCCAGAGGCACACACCTACATCCGACACATGCCCAGAGGCACACACATACATCAGACACATGCCCAAAAGCACACACCTACATCAGGCACATGCCCAGAGGCACATACATACATCAGGCACATGCCCAGAGGCACACACCTACATCAGACACATGCCCAGAGGCACACACCTACATCAGGCACATGCCCAGAGGCACACACCTACATCAGGCACATGCCCAGAGGCACATACATACATCAGGCACATGCCCAGAGGCACACACCTACATCAGACACATGCCCAGAGGCACACACCTTCATCAGGCACATGCCCAGAGGCACACACATACATCAGACACATGCCCGAGGCACACACCTACATCAGGCACATGCCCAGAGGCACACGCCTACATCAGGGCACATGCCCAGAGGCACAACACCTTCATCAGGCACATGCCCAGAGGCACACACCTACATCAGGCACACACCTAAAACAGGCACATTGCCCTGAGGCAACACACCTTCATCAGGCACACACCTACATCAGGCACCATGCCCAGAGGCACACACCTACATCAGGCAAAACACCTACATCAGGCACATGCCCAGAGGCACACACCTTCATCAGGCACATGCCCAGAGGCACACATCTACATCAGGCACATGCCCAGAGGCACATACATACATCAGGCACATGCCCAGAGGCACACACCTACATCAGGCACATGCCCAGAGGCACACACCTACATCAGGCACACACCTAAAACAGGCACATGCCCTGAGGCACACACCTTCATCAGGCACACACCTACATCAGGCACATGCCCAGAGGCACACACCTACATCAGGCAAACACCTACATCAGGCACATGCCCAGAGGCACACACATTCATCAGGCACATGCCCAGAGGCACACATCTACATCAGGCACATGCCCAGAGGCACATACATACATCAGGCACATGCCCCAGAGGCACACACCTACATCAGGCACATGCCCAGAGGCACACACCTACATCAGGCACATGCCCAGAGGCACATACATACATCAGGCACATGCCCAGAGGCACATACATACATCAGGCACATGCCCAGAGGCACACACCTACATCAGGCACATGCCCAGAGGCACACACCTACATCAGGCACATGCCCAGAGGCACACACCTACATCAGGCACATGCCCAGAGGCACACACCTACATCAGGCACATGCCCAGAGGCACACACCTACATCAGACACATGCCCAGAGGCACACACCTACATCAGGCACATGCCCAGAGGCACACACCTACATCAGGCACATGCCCAGAGGCTCATACATACATCAGACACATGCCCAGAGGCACACACCTACATCAGGCACATGCCCAGAGGCACACACCTACATCAGGCACATGCCCATAGGCACACACCTACATCAGGCACATTCCCAGAGGCACATACATACATCAGGCACATGCCCAGAGGCACACACCTACATCAGGCACATGCCCAGAGGCACACATCTACATCAGGCACATGCCCAGAGGCACACACCTACATCAGGCACATGCCCAGAGGCACACATCTACATCAGGCACATGCCCAGAGGCACACACCTACATCAGGCACATGCCCAGAGGCACACATCTACATCAGGCACATGCCCAGAGGCACATACATACATCAGACACATGCCCAGAGGCAAATACATACATCAGGCACATGCCCAGAGGCACACATCTACATCAGGCACATGCCCAGAGGCACACACATACATCAGGCACATGCCCAGAGGCACACACCTACATCAGGCACATGCCTAGAGGCACACACCTACATCAGGCACATGCCCAGAGGCACACACCTACATCAGGCACATGCCCAGAGGCACACACCTACATCAGGCACATGCCCAGAGGCACACACCTACATCAGGCACATGCCCAGAGGCACACACCTACATCAGGCACATGCCCAGAGGCACACACCTACATCAGGCACATGCCCAGAGGCACACACCTACATCAGGCACATGCCCAGAGGCACACACCTACATCAGGCACATGCCCCAGAGGCACATACATACATCAGGCACATGCCCAGAGGCACACACCTACATCAGGCACATGCCCAGAGGCACAACACTACATCAGACACATGCCCAGAGGCACACACCTACATCAGGCACATGCCCAGAGGCACACACCTACATCAGGCACATGCCCAGAGGCACATACATACATCAGGCACATGCCCAGAGGCACACACCTACATCAGGCACATGCCCAGAGGCACACACCTACATCAGACACATGCCCAGAGGCACACACCTACATCAGGCACATGCCCAGAGGCACACACCTACATCAGGCACATGCCCAGAGGCACACACCTACATCAGGCACATGCCCAGAGGCACACACCTACATCAGGCACATGCCCAGAGGCACACACCTACATCAGACACATGCCCAGAGGCACACACCTACATCAGGCACATGCCCAGAGGCACACACCTACATCAGGCACATGCCCAGAGGCACACACCTACATCAGGCACATGCCCAGAGGCACACACCTACATCAGGCACATGCCCAGAGGCACACACCTACATCAGGCACATGCCCAGAGGCACACACCTACATCAGGCACATGCCCAGAGGCACACACCTACATCAGGCACATGCCCAGAGGCACACACCTACATCAGGCACATGCCCAGAGGCACACACATACATCAGGCACATGCCCAGAGGCACACACCTACATCAGGCACATGCCCAGAGGCACACACCTACATCAGGCACATGCCCAGAGGCACACACCTACATCAGGCACATGCCCAGAGGCACACACCTACATCAGGCACATGCCCAGAGGCACACACATACATCAGGCACATGCCCAGAGGCACACACCTACATCAGGCACATGCCAGAGGCACACACCTACATCAGACACATGCCCAGAGGCACACACTACATCAGGCACATGCCCAGAGGCACACACCTACATCAGGCACATGCCCAGAGGCACACACCTACATCAGGCACATGCCCAGAGGCACACACCTACATCAGGCACATGCCCAGAGGCACACACCTACATCAGACACATGCCCAGAGGCACACACATACATCAGGCACATGCCCAAGAGGCCACAACCTACATCAGGCACATGCCCAGAGGCACACACCTACATCAGGCACATGCCCAGAGGCACACACCTACATGAGGCACATGCCCAGAGGCACACACCTACATCAGGCACATGCCCAGAGGCACACACTTACATCAGACACATGCCCAGAGGCACACACATACATCAGACACATGCCCAGAGGCACACACCTACATCAGGCACATGCCCAGAGGCACACACCTACATCAGGCACATGCCCAGAGGCACACACCTACATCAGGCACATGCCCAGAGGCACACACATACATCAGGCACATGCCCAGAGGCACACACCTACATCAGGCACATGCCCAGAGGCACACACTTACATCAGACACATGCCCAGAGGCACACACATACATCAGGACACATGCCCAGAGGCACACACTTACATCAGGACACATGCCCAGAGGCACACACCTACATCAGGCACATGCCCAGAGGCACACACCTACATGAGGCACATGCCCAGAGGCACACACATACATCAGGCACATGCCCAGAGGCACACACCTACATGAGGCACATGCCCAGAGGCACACACTTACATCAGACACATGCCCAGAGGCACACACATACATCAGACACATGCCCAGAGGCACACACTTACATCAGACACATGCCCAGAGGCACACACCTACATCAGGCACATGCCCAGAGGCACACACCTACATGAGGCACATGCCCAGAGGCACACACATACATCAGGCACATGCCCAGAGGCACACACTTACATCAGACACATGCCCAGAGGCACATACATACATCAGGCACATGCCCAGAGGCACACACTTACATCAGACACATGCCCAGAGGCACATACATACATCAGGCACATGCCCAGAGGCACACACTTACATCAGACACATGCCCAGAGGCACACACTTACATCAGACACATGCCCAGAGGCACACACATACATCAGGCACATGCCCAGAGGCACACACCTACATCAGGCACATGCCCAGAGGCACACACATACATTAGGCACATGCCCAGAGGCACACACCTACATCAGGCACATGCCCAGAGGCACACACCTACATCAGGCACATGCCTAGAGGCACACACCTACATCAGGCACATGCCCAGAGGCACATACATACATCAGGCACATGCCCAGAGGCACACACCTACATCAGGCACATGCCCAGAGGCACACACCTACATCAGACACATGCCCAGAGGCACACACCTACATCAGGCACATGCCCAGAGGCACACACCTACATCAGGCACATGCCCAGAGGCACATACATACATCAGGCACATGCCCAGAGGCACACACCTACATCAGGCACATGCCCAGAGGCACACACCTACATCAGGCACATGCCCAGAGGCACACACCTACATCAGGCACATGCCCAGAGGCACACACCTACATCAGGCACATGCCCAGAGGCACATACATACATCAGGCACATGCCCAGAGGCACATACATACATCAGGCACATGCCCAGAGGCACACACCTACATCAGACACATGCCCAGAGGCACACACATACATCAGACACATGCCCAAAAGCACACACCTACATCAGGCACATGCCCAGAGGCACACACCTACATCAGGCACATGCCCAGAGGCACACACATACATCAGACACATGCCCAGAGGCACACACCTACATCAGACACATGCCCAGAGGCACACACCTACATCAGGCACATGCCCAGAGGCACACACCTACATCAGGCACATGCCCAGAGGCACACACATACATCAGGCACATGCCCAGAGGCACACACCTACATCAGGCACATGCCCAGAGGCACACACCTACATCAGGCACATGCCCAGAGGCACACACATACATCAGGCACATGCCCAGAGGCACACACCTACATCAGGCACATGCCCAGAGGCACACACTTACATCAGACACATGCCCAGAGGCACACACATACATCAGGCACATGCCTAGAGGCACACACCTACATCAGACACATGCCCAGAGGCACACACATACATCAGGCACATGCCTAGAGGCACACACCTACATCAGGCACATGCCCAGAGGCACACACATACATCAGGCACATGCCCAGAGGCACACACCTACATCAGGCACATGCCCAGAGGCACACACATACATCAGGCACATGCCCAGAGGCACACACCTACATCAGGCACATGCCCAGAGGCACACACTTACATCAGACACATGCCCAGAGGCACACACATACATCAGACACATGCCCAGAGGCACACACTTACATCAGACACATGCCCAGAGGCACACACTTACATCAGACACATGCCCAGAGGCACACACCTACATGAGGCACATGCCCAGAGGCACACACATACATCAGGCACATGCCCAGAGGCACACACCTACATGAGGCACATGCCCAGAGGCACACACTTACATCAGACACATGCCCAGAGGCACACACATACATCAGACACATGCCCAGAGGCACACACTTACATCAGACACATGCCCAGAGGCACACACCTACATCAGGCACATGCCCAGAGGCACACACCTACATGAGGCACATGCCCAGAGGCACACACATACATCAGGCACATGCCCAGAGGCACACACTTACATCAGACACATGCCCAGAGGCACATACATACATCAGGCACATGCCCAGAGGCACACACTTACATCAGACACATGCCCAGAGGCACATACATACATCAGGCACATGCCCAGAGGCACACACTTACATCAGACACATGCCCAGAGGCACACACATACATCAGGCACATGCCCAGAGGCACACACCTACATCAGGCACATGCCCAGAGGCACACACATACATTAGGCACATGCCCAGAGGCACACACCTACATCAGGCACATGCCCAGAGGCACACACCCGGACACACTACCACACACACATATAGGCTGGTACCCACATGGATGCTGGTGAATAGGCAGATTCATATAATGCATACAGAAGTACATATGGATCTTACCCGGCCCTTTTCTATCTCCTTGGTTGTCATAACAATAACCCGGCTGTCCTCCTGCCAGACCATTTCCCAGAAGTCTCCTGTGGTGGACAGCAGACATCCCTGACATGCTATGAAGTGCTTCAGTGGCTGGCCACCCTCCCAAAGCTGATTCTGTGGGAAAAGAGAACACGTTAATCTCATGAGTACGCGAATGTTACCATTTGATTTTTCTGTTCCTTCCTCTTTGCTTATTTAGGGCCAGATTACAAATGGCGCACTATTTAGCGCTTTCACACGAGCGTAAACGTCTAGAAGTAACCTTTTTGTGCTCGCCGGGTAGCGTGTGTATTACAAGTCAAATGTAAAAATGTGCGTGTAGGGCAAAACCTGACTCGCGATATCTGGCTAACACTTATCGCTCGTGTGCTAACCCGACAGGAGTTATTCATATTTCACGTTCAAATGTTCTTCACATACAGGATAATGTCATTTTTATTGTAAATACATATTTTATATATATATACCTGTATATACCTGTATATATATTCTTAGAAAAAAATAGGTATATATATTTATTTTACATTAACATTATCAGATCATATATAGAATTATATATATTTTTTTTCATATATTTGTATATTTGAGGTAATTATATACATATAACCAATAGAACATTTTCTTTCATGTGCATAGACCATGTACAGAATATTGGCAACCATACAGTGTTTACGAAGCTATAATACACCGTCAATAGTCTATAGGAATCCTTTCAAAGTATATTTAGTAGAGACACAAAAACTAGTATTAAAATGGTTGTGATCAAGTAGCATATAGTGTATAGCTAACCTTCATTGGTTTATATATGTTGTTATGTAGTTGCCCTAAACTTGTACGAAACAACCTATGGGATTGGTATGTCATTTTAGATCAAGGGTTTATCAGTAACTTCTGTGGTTAAGCATGCATATAGAACGTTTGGGGAAGTGAAAGTGGGATATATTTTCCTTAGTTTAACAGGTAAACTCTATGGGGGGGGCAGAGCTAGCGATAATGGAGAAGGCTTGTGACTCATATGTGATTCAGTGTCATAAGGAGAGGTATTTCTTATATTGTGAGGTCAACAGATAGAGAGATTAAGGGGCCGATTTATGTATCGTATCATGTCCGCAGCACATCGATAAATGCCGACAGTATACGCTGTCAGCATTTATTATTACACAAGCAGTTCTTGTGAACTGCTTGTGCAATGCCGCCCCATGCAGATTTGCAGCCAATCGGCCGCTAGCAGGGGGTGTTAATCAGCCTGATCGTATAGGATTGGTGGGGGATTGATGTCTGCAGCCTCAGAGCAGGCTGACAAGTTATGGACCAGCAGTCTTTAGATCGTTACTTCATAACTGCTGTTTCTGGCGAGCCTGGGTTTCGACCCCATATTCTGAGCTTATTAATTTATTGATAGTGTAGGTGTATTTGTAACTTAGGTTAGGATTTATTTTACAGGTAACTTGGTATTTATTTTAACTAGGTACAATAGCTATTAAATAGTTAATAACTATTTAATAGCTACCTAGTTAAAATAATTACCAATTTACCTGTAAAATAAATCCTAACCTAAGTTACAAATACACCTACACTATCAATAAATTAAATAAACTACAATTATCTAAACTAAACTACAATTAAATACACTAAACTAAATTACAAAAAAAAAACACTAAATTACAAAAAATAAAAAAAGATTACAAGAATTTTAAGCTAATTACACCTATTCTAAGCCCCCTAATAAAATAACAAAGCCCCCCAAAATAAAAAAAAATTCCCTACCCTAATCTAAATTACAAAAGTTAACAGCTCTATTACCAGCCCTTAAAAGGGCCTTTTGTGGGGCATGCCCCAAAGAAATCAGCTCTTTTGCCTGTAAAAAAAACAACACCCCCCCATTACAACCCACCACCCACATACCCCTATTCTAACCCACCAAATCCCCCATTAAAAAAACCTAAGTCTAACCCCCAAGTGCTCCTTACCTGTCCTGAAGACCGGCGGAGAAGGTCCTGTTCCAGGCGGAGATGTCTTCTTCGAGGCGGCGACCTCTTCTTCTTCCAGGATCCAGCCGGCGCGGAGCGGAGGAGTTGAAGACCTGCAATGCTGGAACTGAAGATCGGCGACGCTGGAACCGAAGACCTCTGGAACTGAAGACCGGAGCCGGAACGTGGAGGATCCTCTTCATACGATCGCCGCCGTACACTGAATAGGAATTCAAGGTACGCGATTAAAAATGGCATCCCTTGAATTCCTATTGGCTGATTTGAGCCTTCAAATTCAAATCAGCCAATCGGATGCGAGCTACTTTAATTCTATTGGCTGATTTGAATAGCCAATAGAATAAGAGCTACTGTAATTCTATTGGCTGATTAGAATAGCCAATAGAATTACAGTTGCTCTTATTTTAGATTAGGGTAGGGAATTTTTTTTATTTTGGGGGGCTTTGTTATTTTATTAGGGGGCTTAGAATAGGTGTAATTAGCTTAAAATTCTTGTAATCTTTTTTTTGTTTTTGTAATTTAGTTTAGTGTATTTAATTGTAGTTTAGTTTAGATATTTGTAGTTTATTTAATTTATTGATAGTGTAGGTGTATTTGTAACTTAGGTTAGGATTTATTTTACAGGTAAATTGGTAATTATTTTAACTAGGTAGCTATTAAATAGTTATTAACTATTTAATAGCTATTGTACCTAGTTAAAATAAATACCAAGTTACCTGTAAAATAAATATAAACCCTAAAATAGCTACAATGTAATTATTAATTACATTGTAGCTATTTTAGGGTTTATTTTATAGGTAAGTATTTAGATTTAAATAGGAATATTTTAATTAATAATGTTAATATTAATTAGATTTATTTTAATAAGAATTTAGTTAGGGATGTTAGCGTTAGATAGGGTTATTATACTTAATATATATATAATATAATAACGATATTAACTATATTGACCCTAATATAATTAGGGTTAATATAGTTAATATAGCTGGCGGCGGTGTAGGGGGATTAGATTAGGGGTTAATCTATTTAATATAGGTGGCGGCGGTGTAGGGGGATTAGATTAGGGGTTAATCTATTTAATATAGGTGGCGGCGGTGTAGGGGGATTAGATTAGGGGTTAATCTATTTAATATAGGTGGCGGCGGTGTAGGGGGATTAGATTAGGGGTTAATCTATTTAATATAGGTGGCGGCGGTATAGGGGGATTAGATTAGGGGGTAATACATTTATTATAGGTGGCGGCGGTGTAGGGGGTAGGTAATATAGATGGCGGTGGTGTAAGGGGCTCACATTAGGGGGTAATATAGATAAAATAGGTAGCAGCGGTGTAGGGGGCTCACATTAGGGGGTAATATAGATAATGTAGGTGGCGGTGGGGTCCGGGAGCGGCGGTTTAGGGGTTAATAACTTTATTAGGTGCGGCGGGTTCCGGGAGCGGCGGTTTAGGGGTTAATACATTTATTATTATTATTATTATTAGGAGAGTGAGGGGGGATAGCGGATAGAGGGTTAGACGTGTCGGGCTATGTTTGGGAGGCGTGTTAGACAGTACGGGTGATTTAATAATTTAGTCAGGTTTTTTATGCGGCGGCAGTTTCTAAAGTGCCGTAAGTCACTGGTGACTCCAGAAATTTGTACTTACGCAGATTTCTGGACATCGCTGGTTTGTGAGACTTACGGCACTTTAGACTCTGACGGCGCCGTATATGGGATAGCTCGAGTTGCGAGCTGAAACTATGGGCGGCACAGGTTTCCACGCTTGCGCCGAAACCTGCGCCGTATATTGGATCGCGCCCCAGATGTGCTGCATCCCTCTCCTTATGCCCAAGTGTTCGCATATGAAAGACTATAGGGGTTACTAGAGCCCTTGAACAGTATGTAGCATAGATAGTGTAAGTATAGCATCTCATATAATTAAGACATGAGCAGCGTAATTATAAAACTTCCTTAATACAAATGACTTAGGGAGAGAAAAAGTACTTAACTTAGCTTAGGTATCACTATGTATCGTTTCACATCAGTATATATATATATCCCTTCCACTAGTAGTACAAAATATTAAACCAGTGCTCATGATACCGCTAGGGTGTCCGTTAGGAACTCATTCCGACATATCAGATCAAGTACGCTTTATGTACACCCATCTGATTCACAGTCTAGCCCACACCCGCTTTTAGGAAAGTATATGAGTCCACTGGACAGCAAAAAAAAGGTTCTCCAACATCTTAGGTAACTCCAGCTCACCTGAAGTTTTACATACCAGTTCCAGGCAGCAACCAATACCAGCGAACCTGGTGCATGTACTTCACATAGCGTTGTGATGGCTGTGTCTCCCGCATCCTGAGGTTGCTCACTGTAAGGGACTGTATAGTAGGTCATTTGCCATTTGCAGAATGTCGCCAGTTATTTTCCCTGGGTAGATGCCTCTATCACTAATTGAGAGTGTCTCTTATCCAAAGGCTTCTAAACAGTTGGATTTTCTCCTGGAACAGTATAGGGCTCCTGCTCCGTTGGTCCACACATATCAGATTGTGTAGTGAGATACCCTGTCTTATACTTCATGGTCTTAACGTCTGGCTTATCAAGTCGGTTTGCTACTGCCGTGGAGGCAATATCTTTAGCGCTTTATATTTCAGATTAAGTAGGTGGTGGATGCTGGGGCCCCAGAGCGTCCCCACCTTTATAGCCGGTTATGGAGGTGCAAGTATAGGCATCAAGTGCCACAGACGCCGCCTTAACGGGTTGAGACATCTGTTTGAGTTCAAGTTCAAACGCAGTTCTGCAGGCGTCTAGGAGGTTGTTTATCTCTTCAATGATGCATGCTGCCGATTCCATATTATGGTTGTTCAATAGTTGTTGCTATTAGTGGTAGTGTAGCAGCAGTGAGCTGGACTTATTCCTCGCGTTAATCACCACATAGAATGAAAGATAGCCGCTCTTGAAGTCTCCGATCTGTAAGGTAGACGTCAGAACAGTGGGGTTCTCTCCGCAGATCGTTCCTCTCTTTAGTTTTGGATGACTAGGTCACTAAAGCCTGCAAGTTCACAGTAGTAATAAATCATAGAAGCCTGAACTGTCGCCAAATTAGTTTTTTATATAGAATATAGCCGGAGCTGCCGTGATGTGCGACCGTTCAGCTTCAGAGTTAGCTCCGCCCCCCACAATTTTATATATTTAATAATAATTTTAAAAAATCTATGGGAAGAACATAAGAATGTAAAATATGCGTAACGTTCTTCCAGGATTCACGCTTTAGGTCTAATGCGGTGTTGGGTTAGCGCACAATAAAGAAGACCAGTTCTGTGAGTTAAACCCTCACAGTACAGACAATCCTATCCAGCACTAAACAATTCATGGTAAATTATAATCAAACAAGGTGAATATCAAATAGCTCAACCAAAATCAACAGAAAATATATATGCACATGATTAATTGCAACTGAGCTATACAAAACATGAGCAGGCAAATTGTGTGAACTGTTCTAGATATAAAGTGCAATAAACACTGTTACGGTACCAACAGTGTACCAAGGGTTAATACCAGGGAACAATGTCCTGCATAGGGAATCATCAATTCACAACCCAGCCAGTTTTCAGGTTTAAAACAGAATGACTTTATTAAAAGGCCATGCCTAGTATTTATGCAGCTCTGACCCCCCCCCAGATGGGGGTTGAAAGAATGTTGTACATTAGATAAAAGGAGAAACCGCCCTGGGACATGATACAATAGAATTATATTACTTAACACTTTAAACACAAGACACTCTTGGCTCTTCTTATCACTAGGCGTCTTCTCTCTGGAGGTGATCAAACAATGGAATGCTTAGCACTAACTTTAATGACAGTACACAATAGCTAAGGCCAGCAAACCTGTCTTTAGAAATTAGCTTCTTAAAGTCTTAAAGCTGAACACAGTTAACTCCTTCAGTCCTGACAGAAGGGTCTGTCACATAGCTCCCCCCTTGTGGAACACTCCGGCAGACCCGGCTTGACCCTTTGGCGGGTCAACCTGGGGATGACCGGACTAGGGTGGTAGGCATGTCAGTTTGCCAGGACATTCCATCTGTATTCCCGTTATGAGAGAGAATTCCTGTCCATACAAACAAGGGTTCAACTTCCTCAGTGCCCAGACTAGGGCTAAACAGTCCTTCAAACTCCCATCAGCTTCTTTACGAGTTTTCTGT
Source organism: Bombina bombina (assembly GCF_027579735.1). Lineage (NCBI taxonomy): Eukaryota > Metazoa > Chordata > Amphibia > Anura > Bombinatoridae > Bombina > Bombina bombina. Next base: position 279,048,375 of record NC_069507.1, read on the forward strand.
ACCTGCTCTTTATAGGTATCCACAATCCCTTCATACTGACATAGGGTGCCCTTGAGTTGCTGCACCTCACTATGAGCCAGCGTCAGCTTCTCCTCCAGTGTCGCTAAGTTTGTCTTTAAGGTTTCATGTTCCACTCTCAAGCTAGTGTTTTCTGCAGTCTGTCGGTGCAGCTTGTCTAGCAGAGATTCCTGTTCTAAACGTGCTTTTTCCTCTGCACTCCTCTTCTCTCCCGCTAGCACTGTTACGTGATTATTTAACGTGACCATTTTATCCTCTACGTGACTCTTCTCCTTCATCAGCGCATTGTAACGGGACTTCCACGTATCAATAGCGGATAGAGATTTACTGAGCTCAGCGTCCTGGGGCTTAGCAGCAGGTGGGTCAGTCTCTGCTGCACGGATCTGGGCATGGGTAGTCACAGGGTTAACATCAGCGGGACCCATAGGAGCGTAGGCAGAAACAAGGGGGTCCAAGTTATTTCCAAGGAGAACATCAGCGGGTAAATCCTTCATGACCCCCACATTCACAGGTCTAGCGCCCACTCCCCAATCCAAATGTACCCTGGCAACAGGTAGGCGGAACACAGCGCCCCCTGCTACCCTCAAAGCCACAGTGTCTCCAGTGTGCTGTTTCTCAGACACCAAGTTCTTTCGAAGCAAGGTCATGGTAGCACCAGTATCCCGCAGACCACTGACCTCCTTCCCATTCACTTTAACCAGTTGCCGGTTATTCCGGCGGGCAGCTTGCACAAGGTCTGCCTCATGTAGGATGCCCCAGCATTCTTGCGCCTCTATGTAGCGGGCCGCAGGCTGAGGATTACGTGGGATTCCGCCGGCGGGTCTTCTCCAGGACTGTGCTTGGTTCGCTGCGTTTAGGGGACACTCTGGTCTTTTGTGCCCTAGTTGCTTACATCCAAAGCACCGAATAGGTTGTGAGTAGCCCTGCGAATTGAACCGGGCTCTCTGAGGGTAGTTCGTGGCCGGAGGCCGTGGGGTATAGTGGTGCGCCGGGGTTTGGTAACTGGCAGCTGCTGGGGTGACTGGGGGTCTGTACTCCACTCTAGCAGGGGGCTTAGTGGTAGCAGTGTCCAGTTTGCGGGCATCCGTATACTCATCTGCCAAGCGAGCCGCTTCATGCAGGGTGGAGGGTTTACGGTCCCGAACCCACTCTCGAACTCCTGCGGGTAACTTGTCGAAGCAATGTTCCAACAGGAATAGCTGCAGCACCTCTTCCCCAGATACGGCTTGGCACCCCGCTATCCAGTGAGCTGCTGTGCGGTGCACCTTACATGCCCACTCAAGGTAGGAATCTCCAGCTAATTTAACAGTGTCTCTGAACCGCCTCCGGTATGCCTCCGGTGTAACCGCATACCTGGAGAGCAGAGCCTCTTTTACAGTATTATAATCCCCGACTTCCTCATCTGGAATGGCCCGAAAAGCCTCACTGGCCCGGCCGGATAATTTTCCGGATAATATCGTGACCCAGTCCTCTGCGGGTACCTTGTGTAGTGCACATTGCCTCTCAAAATCCACAAGGTACCCATCAATCTCTCCTTCTGTTTCCAGGAAGTTTTTAAAAGCTGCAAAATGTACTTTTCCCTTTTCCACTCGGGTTGCTGTGACTTGGGCTGCTGCAGCGCCGCTTTGGCGAAGTAGGTTGGCCTCCACAGCTGCTATGACCCGGTCGATAATTTCCGCAGATGGGTTGGGGCCATAATGTGCCAGTCTTATTTTAACCGCCCGATCAAAGCTTGCTTCTTCGGGGGTTCTGTCTGATATGCTGGGCCCATTGGTTCCTTCTGTCCCTGGTACTCTTTCCATCTTAGTCAGTGTTGTAATAATCCCCCTCTTCCTGAGGTTACTGGCTTGTGTAGTTGCTCTTCTGGGCGATAAGGTTCATTCCGTCGCTTGCCACCAATTGTTACGGTACCAACAGTGTACCAACGGTTAATACCAGGGAACAATGTCCTGCATAGGGAATCATCAATTCACAACCCAGCCAGTTTTCAGGTTTAAAACAGAATGTCTTTATTAAAAGGCCATGCCTAGTATTTATGCAGCTCTGACCCCCCCCCCCAGATGGGGGTTGAAAGAATGTTGTACATTAGATAAAAGGAGAAACCGCCCTGGGACATGATACAATAGAATTATATTACTTAACACTTTAAACACAAGACACTCTTGGCTCTTCTTATCACTTAGGCGTCTTCTCTCTGGAGGTGATCAAACAATAGAATGCTTAGCACTAACTTTAATGACAGTACACAATAGCTAAGGCCAGCAAACCTGTCTTTAGAAATTAGCTTCTTAAAGTCTTAAAGCTGAACACAGTTAACTCCTTCAGTCCTGACAGAAGGGTCTGTCACAAACACAATCTATAAACTGGAGTAATACTGTATAGGATTGTCTGGGTTTAACTCACAGAACTGGCCTTTACTTTTACATACAATCCCTGTGCACCATCTCTGCAATTAATTTTTCTTTATACAGAGCAGTTCTGAGAATCTGATGATGCTGATATAATATATTTCTATATATAATCTGTTTATATAAAATGGATATCTATACCTATATATCTATACAAATAAATATATATTGTAAATATATATATATAGCTGTGGAATCTGTTGGCACTCTACAAATACCTGATAATAATAACAATAATAATAATAATATATATACACATACATACACACATAAATATATATACATACACACACATAAATATATATACATACACACACATAAATATATATACACACACATAAATATATATTCATACACACACACATACACACACATAAATATATATATATAGCTGCGGAATCTGTTGGCGCTCTACAAATACCTGATAATAATAATAATAATATATATATACATACACACACACACACATACACACACATAAATATTTATACATACACACACATAAATATATATACATACACACACACACATAAATATATATACATACACACACACATAAATATACACACACACACACAAATATATATACATACACACACACACATAAATATATATACATACACATACACACACAAAAAACAATTTATGTAAGAACTTACCTGATAAATTCATTTATTTCATATTAGCAAGAGTCCATGAGCTAGTGACGTATGGGATATACATTCCTACCAGGAGGGGCAAAGTTTCCCAAACCTCAAAATGCCTATAAATACACCCCTCACCACACCCACAATTCAGTTTAACGAATAGCCAAGAAGTGGGGTGATAAGAAAGGGACGAAAGCATCAAAAATAAGGAATTGGAATAATTGTGCTTTATACAAAAAAATCATAACCCCCACAAAAAAGGGTGGGCCTCATGGACTCTTGCTAATATGAAAGAAATGAATTTATCAGGTAAGTTCTTACATAAATTATGTTTTCTTTCATGTAATTAGCAAGAGTCCATGAGCTAGTGACGTATGGGATAGCAGATACCAAAGATGTGGAACTTCCACGCAAGAGTCACTAGAGAGGGAGGGATAAAATAAAGACAGCCAATTCCGCTGAAAAAATAATCCACAACCCAAATCAAAAAAGTTTTAATCTTATAATAAAAAAACTGAAATTATAAGCAGAAGAATCAAACTGAAACAGCTGCCTGAAGTACTTTTCTACCAAAAACTGCTTTAGAAGAAGAGAAAACATCAAAATGGTAGAATTTAGAAAAAGTATGCAAAGAAGACCAAGTTGCTGCTTTGCAAATCTGATCAACAGAAGCTTCATTCCTAAAAGCCCAGGAAGTAGAAACTGACCTAGTAGAATGAGCCGTAATCCTTTGAGGCGGGGATTTACCTGACTTTACATAAGCATGATGAATCAAAGACTTTAACCAAGATGCCAAAGAAATGGCAGAAGCCTTCTGACCTTTCCTAGAACCAGAAAAGATAACAAATAGACTAGAAGTCTTTCTGAAATCTTTAGTAGCTTCAACATAATATTTCAAAGCCCTTACTACATCCAAAGAATGTAAAGATTTCTCCAGAGAATTCTTAAGATTAGGACACAATGAAGGGACAACAAATTCTCTACTAATGTTGTTAGAATTCACAACCTTAGGTAAAAAATTAAATGAAGTCCGCAACACTGCCTTATCCTGATGAAAAATCAGAAAAGGAGATTCACAAGAAAGAGCAGATAACTCAGAAACTCTTCTAGCAGAAGAGATGGCCAAAAGGAACAAAACTTTCCAAGAAAGTAATTTAATATCCAGAGAATGCATAGGTTCAAACGGAGGAGCCTGTAAAGCCCTCAGAACCAAATTGAGACTCCAAGGAGGAGAGATTGACTTAATGACAGGCTTGATACGAACCAAAGCCTGCACAAAACTATGAATATCAGGATGATTAGCAATCTGTCTGTGAAAAAGAACAGAAAGAGCAGAGATTTGTCCTTTCAAGGAACTTGCAGACAAACCCTTATCCAAACCATCTTGAAGAAATTGTAAAATTCTAGGAATTCTAAAAGAATGCCAAGAGAATTTATGTGAAGAACACCAAGAAATGTAAGTCTTTCAGACTCGGTAATAGATCTTTCTAGACACAGATTTACGAGCCTGTAACATAGTATTAATCACTGAGTCAGAGAAACCTCTATGACTAAGTATTAAGCGTTCAATCTCCATACCTTCAAATTTAATGATTTGAGATCCTGATGGAAAAATAAGCCTTGAGACAGAAGGTCTGGCCTTAACGGAAGTGTCCAAGGTTGGCAACTTGCCATCCGAACGAGATCCGCATACCAAAACCTGTGTGGCCATGCTGGAGCCACCAGAAATGAACGCTCCATTAGGATTTTGGAAATCACTTTTGGAAGAAGAACTAGAGGCGGAAAGATATAAGCAGGTTGATAATTCCAAGGAAGCGACAACGCGTCCACTGCTTCCGCCTGAAGATCCCTGGATCTGGACAGATACCTGGGAAGTTTCTTGTTTAGATGAGAGGCCATCAGATCTATTTCTGGAAGCCCCCAGATTTGAACAATCTGAAGAAATACCTCTGGGTGAAGAGACCATTCGCCCGGATGTAACGTCTGGCGACTGAGATAATCAGCTTCCCAATTGTCTATACCTGGGATGTGAACCGCAGAAATTAGACAGGAGCTGGATTCCGCCCATACAAGTATCCAAGATACTTCTTTCATAGCCTGAAGACTGTGAGTCCCCCCTTTATGATTGACATATGCCACGGTTGTGACATTGTCTGTCTGAAAACAAATAAACGATTCTCTCTTCAGAAGAGGCCAGAACTGAAGAGCTCTGAAAATCGCACGGAGTTCCAAAATGTTGATTGGTAATCTCGCCTCCTGAGATTCCCAAACCCCCTGCGCTGTCAGAGATCCCCATACAGCTCCCCAACCTGAAAGACTCGCATCTGTTGAGATCACAGTCCAGGTTGGATGAACAAAAGAGGCCCCTTGAACTACACGATGGTGATCTAACCACCAAGTCAGAGAAGATCGAACATTGGGATTTAAGGATATTAATTGTGATATCTTTGTATAATCCCTGCACCATTGGTTCAGCATACAAAGCTGAAGAGATCTCATGTGAAAACAAGCAAAAGGGATTGCGTCCGATGCAGCAGTCATGAGACCTAAAATTTCCATGCACAAAGCTACCGAAGGGAAAGATTGAGACTGAAGGTTTCGACAAGCTGAAACCAATTTCAGACGTCTCTTTTCTGTTAGAGACAAAGTCATGGACACTGAATCTATTTGGAAACCCAAAAAGGTTACCCTTGTCTGAGGAATCAAGGAACTGTTTCGTAAATTGATCCTCCAACCATGTCTTTGAAGAAACAACACAAGTTTATTCGTGTGAGATTCTGCAGAATGTAAAGACTGAGCAAGTACCAAGATATTGTCCAAAAAAGGAAATACCGCAATACCCTGCTCCCTTATTACAGAAAGAAGGGCACCGAGAACCTTTGAAAAGATCCTTAGAGCTGTTGCTAGGCCAAAAGGAAGAGCAACAAACTGGTAATGCTTGTCTAGAAAAAAGAATCTCAGGAACTGATAATGGTCCGGATGAATTGGAATATGAAGATATGCATCCTGTAAGTCTATTGTGGACATATAATGCCCTTGCTGAACAAAAGGCAGAATAGTCCTTATAGTCACCATCTTGAATGTTGGTATCCTTACATAACGATTCAATATTTTTAGATCCAGAACTGGTCTGAAAGAATTCTCTTTCTTTGGAACAATGAACAGATTTGAATAAAACCCCAGGCCCTGTTCCAGAACTGGAACTGGCACAATTACCCCAGCTGACTCCAGATCTGAAACACATTTCAGAAACGCTTGAGCCTTTACTGGGTTTACTGGAATGCGTGAAAAAAGAATCTTCTCACAGGCGGTCTTACCTTGAAACCTATTCTGTACCCTTGTAAAA
>NC_069507.1:279059793-279207293 GCF_027579735.1 Bombina bombina
GGGAGAAGGAGAGACTAGAGATGAAGATACAGAGAGTAACACAGGGACTGAAGATAAAGATGTAGAAACTGAGGGACAAAGAGTTAGAAAGGACTGAGGGGAGCAGGAGAGGGGAGAGAAGAAGATACAGAGAGTAACACAGGGACTGAGGATAAAGATGTAGAAACTGAGGGGACAAAGGGTTAGAAAGGACTGAGGGGAGCAGGAGAGACTAGAGATGAAGATACAGAGAGTAACACAGGGACTGGGGATAAAGATGTAGAAACTGAGGGACAAAGGGTTAGAAAGGACTGAGGGGAGCAGAAGAGGCAAGATATGAAGATACTGAGAGTAACACAGGGACTGAGGATAAAGATGTAGAAACGGAGGGACAAAGGGTTAGAAAGGACTGAGGGGAGCAGGAGAGACTAGAGATGAAGATACAGAGAGTAACACAGGGACTGAGGATAAAGATGTAGAAACTGAGGGGACAAAGGGTTATAAAGGACTGAGGAGAGCAGGAGAGACTATAGATGAAGATACAGAGAGTAACACGGGGACTGAGCTGAGGATAAAGATGTAGAAACTGAGGGACAATGGGTTAGAAAGGACTGAGGAGAGCAGGAGAGACTAGAGATGAAGATACAGATAGTAACACAGGGACTGGGGATAAAGATGTAGAAACTGAGGGACAAAGATTTAGAAAGGACTGAGGGGAGAAGGAGAGACTAGAGATGAAGATACAGAAAATAACACAGGGACTGAAGATAAAGATGTAGAAACTGAGGGACAAAGAGTTAGAAAGGACTGAGGGGAGCAGGAGAGACTAGAGATGAAGATACAGAGAGTAACACAGGGACTGAGGATAAAGATGTAGAAACTGAGGGACAATGGGTTAGAAAGGACTGAGGGGAGCAGGAGAGACTAGAGATGAAGATACAGAGAGTAACACAGGGACTGAAGATAAAGATGTAGAAACTGAGGGACAAAGAGTTAGAAAGGACTGAGGGGAGCAGGAGAGACTAGAGATGAAGATACAGAGAGTAACACAGGGACTGAGGATAAAGATGTAGAAACTGAGGGACAAAGAGTTAGAAAGGACTGAGGGGAGCAGGAGAGGCTAGAGAAGAAGATACAGATAGTAACACAGGGACTGAGGATAAAGATGTAGAAACTGAGGGGACAAAGGGTTAGAAGGGACTGAGGAGAGCAGGAGAGGCTAGAGAAGAAGATACAGATAGTAACACAGGGACTGAGGATAAAGATGTAGAAACTGAGGGGACAAAGGGTTAGAAAGGACTGAGGGGAGCAGGAGAGACTAGAGATGAAGATACAGAGAGTAACACAGGGACTGAGGATAAAGATGTAGAAACTGAGGGACAAAGGGTTAGAAAGGACTGAGGGGAGCAGAAGAGGCTAGAGAAGAAGATACAGAGAGTAACACAGGGACTGAGGATAAAGATGTAGAAACTGAGGGGACAAGGGGTTAGAAAGGACTGAGGGGAGCAGGAGAGACTAGAGATGAAGATACAGAGAGGATACAGAGAGTAACACAGGGACTGAGGATAAAGATGTAGAAACTGAGGGGACAAAGGGTTAGAAAAGACTGAGGGGAGCAGGAGAGACTAGAGATGAAGATACAGAGCGTAACACAGGGACTGAGGATAAAGATGTAGAAATTGAGGGACAAAGGTTAGAAAGGACTGAGGGGAGCAGGAGAGACTAGAGATGAACGTACAGAGAAAAACACAGGGACTGAGGATACAGAGGTAGAAACTGAGGGACAAAGGGTTAGAAAGGACTGAGGGGAGCAGGAGAGACTAGAGATGAAGATACAGAGCGTAACACAGGGACTGAGGATAAAGATGTAGAAACTGAGGAACAAAGGGTTAGAAAGGACTGAGGGGAGCAGGAGAGACTAGAGATGAACGTACAGAGAAAAACACAGGGACTGAGGATACAGAGGTAGAAACTGAGGGACAAAGGGTTAGAAAGGACTGAGGGGAGCAGGAGAGACTAGAGATAAAGATACAGAGAGTAACACAGGGACTGGGGATAAAGATGTAGAAACTGAGGGACAAAGGGTTAGAAAGGACTGAGGGGAGCAGGAGAGACTAGAGATGAACGTACAGAGAAAAACACAGGGACTGAGGATACAGAGGTAGAAACTGAGGGACAAAGGGTTAGAAAGGACTGAGGGGAGCAGGAGAGACTAGAGATAAAGATACAGAGAGTAACACAGGGACTGGGGATAAAGATGTAGAAACTGAGGGACAAAGGTTAGAAAGGACTGAGGGGAGCAGGAGAGACTAGAGATGAAGATACAGAGAGTAACACAGGGACTGAGGATAAAGATGTAGAAACTGAGGGGACAAAGGGTTAGAAAGGACTGAGGGGAGCAGGAAAGACTAGAGAGGAAGATACAGAGAGTAACACAGGGGCTAAGGATAAAGATGTAGAAACTGAGGGGACAAAGGGTTAGAAAGGACTGAGGGGAGAAGGAGAGACTAGAGATGAAGATACAGAGAGTAACACAGGGACTGAGGATAAAGATGTAGAAACTGAGGGACAAAGGGTTAGAAAGGACTGAGGGGAGCAGGAGAGACTAGAGATGAAGATACAGAGAGTAACACAGGGACTGAGGATACAGATGTAGAAACTGAGGGACAAAGGGTTAGAAAGGACTGAGGGGAGCAGAAGAGGCTAGAGATGAAGATACAGAGAGTAACACAGGGACTGAGGATAAAGATGTAGAAACTGAGGGGACAAAGGTTTAGAAAGGACTGAGGGGAGCAGAAGGGGCTAGAGATGAAGATACAGAGATTAACACAGGGACTGAGGATAAAGATGTAGAAACTGAGGGGACAAATGGTTAGAAAGGACTGAGGGGAGCAGGAGAGACTATAGATGAAGATACAGATAGTAACACAGGGACTGGGGATAAAGATGTAGAAACTGAGGGGAAAATGGTTCGAAAGGACTGAGGGGAGCAGGAGAGACTAGAAATGAAGATACAGATAGTAACACAGGGACTGAGGATAAAGATGTAGAAACTGAGGGACAAAGGGTTAGAAAGGACTGAGGGGAGCAGGAGAGGCTAGAGAAGAAGATACAGAGAGTAACACAGGGACTGAGGATAAAGATGTAGAAACTGAGGGGACAAAGGGTTAGAAAGGACTGAGGGGAGCAGGAGAGACTAGAGATGAAGATACAGAGAGTAACACAGGGACTGGGGATAAAGATGTAGAAACTGAGGGACAAAGGGTTAGAAAGGACTGAGGGGAGCAGAAGAGGCAAGAGATGAAGATACTGAGAGTAACACAGGGACTGAGGATAAAGATGTAGAAACTGAGGGACAAAGGGTTAGAAAGGACTGAGGGGAGCAGGAGAGACTAGAGATGAAGATACAGAGAGTAACACAGGGACTGAGGATAAAGATGTAGAAACTGAGGGACAAAGGGTTATAAAGGACTGAGGAGAGCAGGAGAGACTATAGATGAAGATACAGAGAGTAACACAGGGACTGAGCTGAGGATAAAGATGTAGAAACTGAGGGACAATGGGTTAGAAAGGACTGAGGAGAGCAGGAGAGACTAGAGATGAAGATACAGATAGTAACACAGGGACTGGGGATAAAGATGTAGAAACTGAGGGACAAAGATTTAGAAAGGACTGAGGGGAGAAGGAGAGACTAGAGATGAAGATACAGAAAATAACACAGGGACTGAAGATAAAGATGTAGAAACTGAGGGACAAAGAGTTAGAAAGGACTGAGGGGAGCAGGAGAGACTAGAGATGAAGATACAGAGAGTAACACAGGGACTGAAGATAAAGATGTAGAAACTGAGGGACAAAGAGTTAGAAAGGACTAAGGGGAGCAGGAGAGACTAGAGATGAAGATACAGAGAGTAACACAGGGACTGAGGATAAAGATGTAGAAACTGAGGGACAAAGAGTTAGAAAGGACTGAGGGGAGCAGGAGAGGCTAGAGATGAAGATACAGATAGTAACACAGGGACTGAGGATAAAGATGTAGAAACTGAGGGACAAAGGGTTAGAAATGACTGAGGGGAGCAGGAGAGACTAGAGATATAGATACAGAGAGTAAAACAGGGACTGAGGATAAAGATATAGAAACTGAGGGGACAAAAGGTTAGAAAGGACTGAGGGGAGCAGGAGAGACTAGAGATGAAGATACAGAGAGTAACACAGGGACTGAGGATAAAGATGTAGAAACTGAGGGGACAAAGGGTTAGAAAGGACTGAGGGGAGCAGAAGAGGCTAGAGATGAAGATACAGAGAGTAACACAGGGACTGGGGATAAAGATATAGAAACTAAGGGACAAAGGGTTAGAAAGGACTGAGGGGAACAGAAGAGACTGAGGGGAACAGAAGAGACTAGAGATGAAGATACAGAGAGTAACACAGGGACTGAGGATAAAGATGTAGAAACTGAGGGGACAAAGGGTTAGAAAGGACTGAGGGGAGCAGAAATGACTAGAGAAGAAGATACAGATAGTAACACAGGGACTGAGGATAAAGATGTAGAAACTGAGGGGACAAAGGGTTAGAAAGGACTGAGGGGAGCAGGAGAGACTAGAGATAAAGATACAGAGAGTAACACAGGGACTGAGGATAAAGATGTAGAAACTGAGGGGACAAAGGGTTAGAAAGGACTGAGGGGAGCAGAAGAGGCTAGAGATGAAAATACAGAGAGTAACACAGGGACTGGGGATAAAGATGTAGAAACTGAGGGACAAAGGGTTAGAAAGGACTGAGGGGAGCAAGAGAGGCTAGAGATGAAGATACAGAGAGTAACACAGGGACTGAGGATAAAGATGTAGAAACTGAGGGACAAAGGGTTAGAAAGGACTGAGGGGAGCAGGAGAGACTAGAGATGAAGATACAGATAGTAACACAGGGACTGAGGATAAAGATGTAGAAACTGAGGGACAATGGGTTAGAAAGGACTGAGGAGAGCAGGAGAGACTAGAGATGAAGATACAGAGAGTAACACAGGGACTGAAGATAAAGATGTAGAAACTGAGGGGACAAAGGGTTAGAAAGGACTGAGGGGAGCAAGAGAGGCTAGAGATGAAAATACAGAGAGTAACACAGGGACTGGGGATAAAGATATAGAAACTGAGGGACAAAGGGTTAGAAAGGACTGAGGGGAACAGAAGAGGCTAGAGAAGAAGATACAGATAGTAACACAGGGGCTGAGGATAAAGATGTAGAAACTGAGGGGACAAAGGGTTAGAAAAGACTGAGGGGAGCAGAAGAGGCTAGAGAAGAAGATACAGATAGTAACACAAGGACTGAGGATAAAGATGTAGAAACTGAGGGGACAAAGGGTTAGAAAAGACTGAGGGGAGCAGGAAAGACTAGAGAGGAAGATACAGAGAGTAACACAGGGACTGAGGATAAAGATGTAGAAACTGAGGTGACAAAGGGTTAGAAAGGACTGAGGGGAGCAGAAGAGGCAAGAGATGAAGATTCAGAGAGTAACACAGGGACTGAGGATAAAGATGTAGAAAATGAGGGACAAAGGGTTAGAAAGGACTGAGGGGAGTAGGCGAGACTAGAGATGAAGATACAGAGAGTAACATAGGGACTGATGATAAAGATGTAGAAACTGAGGGGACAAATGGTTAGAAAGGACTGAGGGGAGCAGAAGAGGCTAGAGATGAATATACAGAGAGTAACACCGGGACTGAGGATAAAGATGTAGAAACTGAGGGACAAAGGGTTAGAAAGGACTGAGGGGAGCAGGAGAGACTAGAGATGAACGTACAGAGAGTAACACAGGGACTGAGGATAAAGATGTAGAAACAGAGGGGACAAAGGGTTAGAAAGGTCTGAGGGGAGCAGGAGAGACTATAGATGAAGATACAGATAGTAACACAGGGACTGAGGATAAAGATGTAGAAACTGAGGGGACAAAGGGTTAGAAAGGACTGAGGGGAGCAGAAGAGGCTAGAGATGAATGTACAGAGAGTAACACAGGGACTGAGGATAAAGATGTAGAAACTGAGGGGACAAAGGGTTAGAAAGGACTGAGGGGAGCAGAAGAGGCTAGAGAAGATTATACAGAGAGTAACACAGGGGCTGAGGATAAAGATGTAGAAACTGAGGGACAAAGGGTTAGAAAGGACTGAGGGGAGCAGAAGAGGCTAGAGATAAAGATACAGAGAGTAACACAGGGACTGAGGATACAGATGTAGAAACTGAGGGGACAAGGGGTTAGAAAGGACTGAGGGGAGTAGAAGAGGCTAGAGATGAACGTACAGAGAGTAACACAGAGACTGAGGATACAGATGTAGAAACTGAGGGGACAAGGGGTTAGAAAGGACTGAGGGGAGCAGAAGAGGCTAGAGATGAAGATATAGATAGTAACACAGGGACTGAGGATAAAGATGTAGAAACTGAGGGACAAAGGGTTAGAAAGGACTGAGGGGAGCAGAAGAGGCTAGAGATGAAGATACAGAGAGTAACACAGGGACTGGGGATAAAGATGTAGAAACTGAGGGGACAAAGGGTTAGAAAGGACTGAGGGGAGCAGGAGAGACTAGAGATGAAGATACAGAGAGTAACACAGGGACTGAGGATAAAGATGTAGAAACTGAGGGGACAAAGGGTTAGAAAGGACTGAGGGGAGCAGGAGAGACTAGAGATGAACGTACAGAGAGTAACACAGGGACTGAGGATAAAGATGTAGAAACTGAGGGGACAAAGGGTTAGAAAGGACTGAGGGGAGCAGAAGAGGCTACAGAAGAAGATACAGAGAGTAACACAGGGGCTGATGATAAAGATGTAGAAACTGAGGGGACAAAGGTTAGAAAGGACTGAGGGGAGCAGAAGAGGCTAGAGAAGAAGATACAGAGAGTAACACAGGGACTGAGGATAAAGATGTAGAAACTGAGGGGACAAAGGGTTAGAAAGGACTGAGGGGAGCAGAAGAGGCTAGAGAAGATGATACAGAGAGTAACACAGGGGCTGAGGATAAAGATGTAGAAACTGAGGGGACAAAGGGTTAGAAAGGACTGAGGGGAGCAGAAGAGACTAGAGATAAAGATACAGAGAGTAACACAGGGACTGAGGATAAAGATGTAGAAACTGAGGGACAATGGGTTATAAAGGACTGAGGGGAGCAGAAGAGGCTAGAGATGAAGATACAGAGAGTAACACAGGGACTGAGGATAAAGATGTAGAAACTGAGGGACAAAGGGTTAGAAAGGACTGAGGGGAGCAGGAGAGACTAGAGATGAACGTACAGAGAGTAACACAGGGACTGAGGATACAGATGTAGAAACTGAGGGACAAAGGGTTAGAAAGGACTGAGGGGAGCAGGAGAGACTAGAGATATAGATACTGAGAGTAACACAGGGACTGAGGATACAGATGTAGAAACTGAGGGACAAAGGGTTAGAAAGGACTGAGGGGAGCAGGAGAGACTAGAGATGAAGATACAGAGAGTAACACAGGGACTGAGGATAAAGATATAGAAACTGAGGGACAAAGGGTTAGAAAGGACTGAGGGGAGCAGGAGAGACTAGAGATATAGATACTGAGAGTAACACAGGGGCTGAGGATAAAGATGTAGAAACTGAGGGGACAAAGGGTTAGAAAGGACTGAGGGGAGCAGAAGAGTCTAGAGATAAAGATACAGAGAGTAACACAGGGACTGAGGATAAAGATGTAGAAACTGAGGGACAAAGGGTTATAAAGGACTGAGGGGAGCAGGAGAGACTAGAGATATAGATACTGAGAGTAACACAGGGACTGAGGATAAAGATGTAGAAACTGAGGGGACAAAGGGTTAGAAAGGACTGAGGGGAGCAGGAGAGACTAGAGAAGAAGATACAGATAGTAACACAGGGACTGAGGATAAAGATGTAGAAACTGAGGGACAAAGGGTTATAAAGGACTGAGGGGAGCAGAAGAGTCTAGAGATAAAGATACAGAGAGTAACACAGGGACTGAGGATAAAGATGTAGAAACTGAGGGACAAAGGGTTAGAAAGGACTGAGGGGAGCAGGAGAGACTAGAGATATAGATACTGAGAGTAACACAGGGACTGAGGATAAAGATGTAGAAACTGAGGGGACAAAGGGTTAGAAAGGACTGAGGGGAGCAGGAGAGACTAGAGAAGAAGATACAGATAGTAACACAGGGACTGAGGATAAAGATGTAGAAACTGAGGGACAAAGACTTAGAAAGGACTGAGGGGAGCAGGAGAGACTAGAGATGAACGTACAGAGAGTAACACAGGGACTGAGGATAAAGATGTAGAAACTGAGGGGACAAAGGGTTAGAAAGGACTGAGGGGAGCAGGAGAGACTAGAGATAAAGATACAGATAGTAACACAGGGACTGAGGATAAAGATGTAGAAACTGAGGGACAATGGGTTAGAAAGGACTGAGGGGAGCAGGAGAGGCTAGAGAAGAAGATACAGAGAGTAACACAGGGACTGAAGATAAAGATGTAGAAACTGAGGGGACAAAGGGTTAGAAATAACTGAGGGGAGCAGAAGAGGCTAGAGATGAAGATACAGAGAGTAACACAGGGGCTGAGGATAAAGATGTAGAAACTGAGGGGACAAAGGGTTAGAAAGGACTGAGGGGAGCAGAAGAGGCTAGAGATGAAGATACAGAGAGTAACACAGGGGCTGAGGATAAAGATGTAGAAACTGAGGGACAAAGGGTTAGAAAGGACTGAGGGGAGCAGGAGAGACTAGAGATATAGATACTGAGAGTAACACAGGGACTGAGGATAAAGATGTAGAAACTGAGGGGACAAAGGGTTAGAAAGGACTGAGGGGAGCAGGAGAGACTAGAGATGAAGATACAGAGAGTAACACAGGGACTGAGGATAAAGATGTAGAAACTGAGGGACAATGGGTTATAAAGGACTGAGGGGAGCAGAAGAGGCTAGAGATGAAGATACAGATAGTAACACAGGGACTGAGGATAAAGATGTAGAAACTGAGGGACAATGGGTTATAAAGGACTGAGGGGAGCAGAAGAGGCTAGAGATGAAGATACAGATAGTAACACAGGGACTGGGGATAAAGATGTAGAAACTGAGGGACAATGGGTTAGAAAGGACTGAGGGGAGCAGGAGAGGCTAGAGATGAAGATACAGAGAGTAACACAGGGACTGAGGATAAAGATGTAGAAACTAAGGGACAAAGGGTTAGAAAGGACTGAGGAGAGCAGGAGAGGCTAGAGAAGAAGATACAGATAGTAACACAGGGACTGAGGATAAAGATGTAGAAACTGAGGGGACAAAGGGTTAGAAAGGACTGAGGGGAGCAGGAGAGACTAGAGATGAAGATACAGAGAGTAACACAGGGACTGAGGATAAAGATGTAGAAACTGAGGGACAATGGGTTATAAAGGACTGAGGGGAGCAGAAGAGGCTAGAGATGAAGATACAGAGAGTAACACAGGGACTGGGGATAAAGATGTAGAAACTGAGGGACAATGGGTTAGAAAGGACTGAGGGGAGCAGGAGAGGCTAGAGATGAAGATACAGAGAGTAACACAGGGACTGAGGATAAAGATGTAGAAACTAAGGGACAAAGGGTTAGAAAGGACTGAGGAGAGCAGGAGAGGCTAGAGAAGAAGATACAGATAGTAACACAGGGACTGAGGATAAAGATGTAGAAACTGAGGGGACAAAGGGTTAGAAAGGACTGAGGGGAGCAGAAGAGGCTAGAGATGAAGATACAGAGAGTAACACAGGGGCTGAGGATAAAGATGTAGAAACTGAGGGGACAAAGGGTTAGAAAGGACTGAGGGGAGCAGGAGAGACTAGAGATGAAGATACAGATAGTAACACAGGGACTGGGGATAAAGATGTAGAAACTGAGGGACAAAGGGTTAGAAAGGACTGAGGGGAGCAGGAGAGACTAGAGATATAGATACTGAGAGTAACACAGGGGCTGAGGATAAAGATGTAGAAACTGAGGGACAAAGGGTTAGAAAGGACTGAGGGGAGCAGGAGAGACTAGAGATGAACGTACAGATAGTAACACAGGGACTGAAGATAAAGATGTAGAAACTGAGGGGACAAAGGGTTAGAAAGGACTGAGGGGAGCAGGAGAGACTAGAGATGAACGTACAGATAGTAACACAGGGGCTGAGGATAAAGATGTAGAAACTGAGGGGACAAAGGGTTAGAAAGGACTGAGGGGAGCAGGAGAGACTAGAGATGAACGTACAGATAGTAACACAGGGGCTGAGGATAAAGATGTAGAAACTGAGGGACAAAGGGTTAGAAAGGACTGAGGGGAGCAGGAGAGACTAGAGATATAGATACTGAGAGTAACACAGGGACTGAGGATAAAGATGTAGAAACTGAGGAACAAAGGGTTAGAAAAGACTGAGGGGAGCAGGAGAGACTAGAGATGAAGATACAGAGAGTAACACAGGGACTGAGGATAAAGATGTAGAAACTGAGGGGACAAAGGGTTAGAAAGGACTGAGGGGAGCAGGAGAGACTAGAGATGAACGTACAGATAGTAACACAGGGGCTGAGGATAAAGATGTAGAAACTGAGGGACAAAGGGTTATAAAGGACTGAGGGGAGTAGAAGAGACTAGAGATAAAGATACAGAGAATAACACAGGGGCTGAGGATAAAGATGTAGAAACTGAGGGACAAAGGGTTATAAAGGACTGAGGGGAGTAGAAGAGACTAGAGATAAAGATACAGAGAGTAACACAGGGGGTGAGGATAAAGATGTAGAAACTGAGGGGAGCAGGAGAGACTAGAGATGAAAATACAGATAGTAACACAGGGGCTGAGGATAAAGATGTAGAAACTGAGGGACAATGGGTTATAAAGGACTGAGGGGAGCAGAAGAGGCTAGAGATGAAGATACAGATAGTAACACAGGGACTGGGGATAAAGATGTAGAAACTGAGGGACAATGGGTTAGAAAGGACTGAGGGGAGCAGGAGAGGCTAGAGATGAAGATACAGAGAGTAACACAGGGGCTGAGGATAAAGATGTAGAAACTGAGGGACAATGGGTTATAAAGGACTGAGGGGAGCAGAAGAGGCTAGAGATGAAGATACAGAGAGTAACACAGGGACTGAGGATAAAGATGTAGAAACTGAGGAACAAAGGGTTAGAAAAGACTGAGGGGAGCAGGAGAGACTAGAGATGAAGATACAGAGAGTAACACAGGGACTGAGGATAAAGATGTAGAAACTGAGGGGACAAAGGGTTAGAAAGGACTGAGGGGAGCAGGAGAGACTAGAGATGAACGTACAGATAGTAACACAGGGGCTGAGGATAAAGATGTAGAAACTGAGGGACAAAGGGTTATAAAGGACTGAGGGGAGTAGAAGAGACTAGAGATAAAGATACAGAGAGTAACACAGGGGCTGAGGATAAAGATGTAGAAACTGAGGGACAAAGGGTTATAAAGGACTGAGGGGAGTAGAAGAGACTAGAGATAAAGATACAGAGAGTAACACAGGGGCTGAGGATAAAGATGTAGAAACTGAGGGGAGCAGGAGAGACTAGAGATGAAGATACAGATAGTAACACAGGGGCTGAGGATAAAGATGTAGAAACTGAGGGACAATGGGTTATAAAGGACTGAGGGGAGCAGAAGAGGCTAGAGATGAAGATACAGATAGTAACACAGGGACTGGGGATAAAGATGTAGAAACTGAGGGACAATGGGTTAGAAAGGACTGAGGGGAGCAGGAGAGGCTAGAGATGAAGATACAGAGAGTAACACAGGGGCTGAGGATAAAGATGTAGAAACTGAGGGACAATGGGTTATAAAGGACTGAGGGGAGCAGAAGAGGCTAGAGATGAAGATACAGATAGTAACACAGGGACTGGGGATAAAGATGTAGAAACTGAGGGACAATGGGTTAGAAAGGACTGAGGGGAGCAGGAGAGGCTAGAGATGAAGATACAGAGAGTAACACAGGGACTGAGGATAAAGATGTAGAAACTAAGGGACAAAGGGTTAGAAAGGACTGAGGAGAGCAGGAGAGGCTAGAGAAGAAGATACAGATAGTAACACAGGGACTGAGGATAAAGATGTAGAAACTGAGGGGACAAAGGGTTAGAAAGGACTGAGGGGAGCAGGAGAGACTAGAGATGAAGATACAGAGAGTAACACAGGGACTGAGGATAAAGATGTAGAAACTGAGGGACAAAGGGTTATAAAGGACTGAGGGGAGCAGAAGAGGCTAGAGATGAAGATACAGAGAGTAACACAGGGACTGGGGATAAAGATGTAGAAACTGAGGGACAAAGGGTTAGAAAGGACTGAGGGGAGCAGAAGAGGCTAGAGATGAAGATACAGAGAGTAACACAGGGACTGGGGATAAAGATGTAGAAACTGAGGGACAAAGGGTTATAAAGGACTGAGGGGAGTAGAAGAGACTACAGATGAAGATACAGATAGTAACACAGGGACTGAGGATAAAGATGTAGAAACTGAGGGACAAAGGGTTAGAAAAGACTGAGGGGAGCAGGAGAGACTAGAGATGAAGATACAGAGAGTAACACAGGGACTGAGGATAAAGATGTAGAAACTGAGGGGACAAAGGGTTAGAAAGGACTGAGGGGAGCAGGAGAGACTAGAGATAAAGATACAGAGAGTAACACAGGGACTGAGGATAAAGATGTAGAAACTGAGGGACAAAGGGTTAGAAAGGACTGAGGGGAGTAGAAGAGACTAGAGATGAAGATACAGAGAGTAACACAGGGACTGGGGATAAAGATGTAGAAACTGAGGGACAAAGGGTTAGAAAGGACTGAGGGGAGCAGAAGAGGCTAGAGAAGAAGATACAGAGAGTAACACAGGGACTGAGGATAAAGATGTAGAAACTGAGGGGACAAGGGGTTAGAAAGGACTGAGGGGAGCAGGAGAGACTAGAGATAAAGATACAGAGAGTAACACAGGGGCTGAGGATAAAGATGCAGAAACTGAGGGGACAAAGGGTTAGAAAGGACTGAGGGGAGCAGAAGAGACTAGAGATGAAGATACAGATAGTAACACAGGGACTGAGGATAAAGATGTAGAAACTGAGGGGACAAGGGGTTAGAAAGGACTGAGGGGAGCAGGAGAGACTAGAGATAAAGATACAGAGAGTAACACAGGGGCTGAGGATAAAGATGTAGAAACTGAGGGGAGCAGGAGAGACTAGAGATGAACGTACAGAGAGTAACACAGGGGCTGAGGATAAAGATGTAGAAACTGAGGGACAAAGGGTTAGAAAAGACTGAGGGGAGCAGGAGAGACTAGAGATGAAGATACAGAGAGTAACACAGGGGCTGAGGATAAAGATGTAGAAACTAAGGGACAAAGGGTTATAAAGGACTGAGGGGAGTAGAAGAGACTAGAGATGAAGATACAGAGAGTAACACAGGGGCTGAGGATAAAGATGTAGAAACTGAGGGGACAAAGGGTTAGAAAGGACTGAGGGGAGCAGGAGAGACTAGAGATGAAGATACAGATAGTAACACAGGGGCTGAGGATAAAGATGTAGAAACTGAGGGACAAAGGGTTAGAAAAGACTGAGGGGAGCAGGAGAGACTAGAGATGAAGATACAGATAGTAACACAGGGACTGAGGATAAAGATGTAGAAACTGAGGGGACAAAGGGTTATAAAGGACTGAGGGGAGCAGGAGAGACTAGAGATGAACATACAGATAGTAACACAGGGGCTGAGGATAAAGATGTAGAAACTGAGGGACAAAGGGTTATAAAGGACTGAGGGGAGTAGAAGAGACTACAGATGAAGATACAGATAGTAACACAGGGGCTGAGGATAAAGATGTAGAAACTAAGGGACAAAGGGTTATAAAGGACTGAGGGGAGTAGAAGAGACTAGAGATAAAGATACAGAGAGTAACACAGGGGCTGAGGGCATAAAAAGGAGGTAAATTCAGACACATTCTCTGGTGTGAGAGGAAAGAACAAGAGAGGTTAGAAGTGATTACTAAAGGGACAGATGGGTGACAAAGATAAGG
Source organism: Bombina bombina (assembly GCF_027579735.1). Classification (NCBI taxonomy): domain Eukaryota; kingdom Metazoa; phylum Chordata; class Amphibia; order Anura; family Bombinatoridae; genus Bombina; species Bombina bombina. The sequence goes on from NC_069507.1 coordinate 279,073,784, forward strand.
GACAATATAAATGTGGGTCTCAGACTGAGAAAGAACATAACAAGAATCAGGTCACATGTCACCAAATCAGGATCAGTCACAGGGTCAAATGACATCCCTAAATTAAGCTGGGTTACTAGGTCAGAATGAATCCACTTGTGAGGAACATTTTTCACATAAAACTAACACAAAAGACAGAAGCCATTTATCACAGTTAAAAAAAAGTGCTGGCAGGCATGGTTGGGCATCTCCTGTCCTACAGCTGAAACAAAATGGAGTAATTGCACAAAACAGAGAACTAAGGGGCAGATTACAAGTGGAGCGCTAACCCGACAAACTTTAAAAGCTGAATATTGCTTGCACGTTCACATATTCCCCCATAGAAGTCAATGGAGAAAAAGTGGTAAAAAAAAAAACACCCTACTCACACACAAACCCAATTGCATATTCTCCTGTGCGCTAACCTGACATGAAAATATAAATATTTCACATTCCAATGTTCTTCACATAGCACAATATATTATATATATATATATATATTTATATATATACACATGATTATATATAGGTATATACAGATATATATTGGAATATCTATTTAAAAATATAGAGACAATATTCCGCTTTGTGCAGAACATTGGAATTTAAAATGTAAAAACACAGTATAACACTTTATTAAAAATGATTATTGCATAAATATGCTTTTACGTGTTTTCATCTACCTACTTAACTTCAAAGGGCACTATATATATTTATATACATATATATATATATATATATATATATATATATATATATATGTGTGTGTGTCTATATGTGTATAAATATATATGTATGTGTTTATATGTGTATTTATGTCTGTGAATAAATATATACACATATAAATACATATGTACACACACACACACACATATATATATATATATATATATATATATATATATATACACACATATACATATACACATACCTGTACATATAGATATTTAGACATGTATATGTATGTATCTCTATGTTAAAGCCCTTTGCTGCCTTTAATTTTTCTAACACCTGAGACCTCATATCTTTGAGCCTTTATAACTATTGTGTACAATATTGTATTTTAATAATTTTTATTAAATGGAGTAATAAGTGTAACTGTACTGTGTAATGTATATTAATTAGATGGTGTTATGTGTGTAACTGTACTGTATAATCTATATTTATTAGAAGGTGTTATTGTGTGTGTAACTGTACTGTGTAATGTATATTTATTAGACAGTGTTATTATGTGTGTAACTGTACTGTATAATCTATATTTATTAGATGGTGTTATTATGAGTGTAACTGTACTGTGTAATGTATATTTATTAGATGGTGTTATGTGTGTAACTGTAGTGTGTAATGTATATTTATTAGATGGTGTTCTGTGTGTAACTATACTGTGTAATGTATATTTATTAGACAGTGTTATTATGAGTGTAACTGTACTGTGTAATGTATATTAATTAGATGGTGTTATTATGAGTGTAACTGTACTGAGTAATGTATATTTATTAGATGGTGTTATTATGAGTGTAACTGTACTGTGTAATGTATATTTATTAGATGGTGTTATGTGTGTAACTGTACTGTGTAATGTATATTTATTAGACGGTGTTATTATGTGTGTATCTGTACTGTGTAATATATATTTATTAGATGGTGTTATTATGAGTGTAACTGTACTGTGTAATGTATATTTATTAGATGGTGATATTATATGTGTAACTGTACTGTGTAATGTATAATAATTAGATGGTGTTATTATGTGTGTAACTGTACTGTGTAATGTATATTTATTAGATAGTGTTATTATGTGTGTAACTGTACTGTGTAATGTATATTTATTAGATGGTGTTATTATGTGTGTAACTGTACTGTATAGGGTATATGTATTAAATGGTGTTGTTATGTGTGTAACTGTACTGTGTAATGTATATTTATTCGATGGTGTTATGTGTGTAACTGTACTGTGTAATGTATATTTATTAGATGGTGGTATTATGTGTGTAACTGTACCGTATAATGTATATTTATTAGACAGTGTTAGTATGTGTGTAACTGTACTGTGTAATGTACATTTATTAGATGGTGTTATAATCTGTGTAACTGTACTGTGTAATGTATATTTATTAGATGGTGTTATGTGTGTATCTGTACTGTGTAATGTATATTTATTAGATGGTGTTATTATCAGTGTAACTGTACTGTGTAATGTATATTTATTAGATGGTGTTATTATGAGTGTAACTGTACTGTGTAATGTATATTTATTAGATGGTGTTATTATAAGTGTAACTGTACTGTGCAATGTATATTAATTAGATGGTGTTATTATGTGTGTAACTGTACTGTGTAATGTATATTTATTAGATGGTGTTATTATAAGTGTAACTGTACTGTGTAATGTATATTAATTAGATGGTGTTATTATAAGTGTAACTGTACTGTGTAATGTATATTTATTAGATGGTGTTATTATAAGTGTAACTGTACTGTATAATCTATATTTATTAGATGGTGTTATTATGAGTGTAACTGTACTGTGTAATGTATATTTATTAGATGGTGTTATTATAAGTGTAACTGTACTGTGCAATGTATATTAATTAGATGGTGTTATTATGTGTGTAACTGTACTGTGTAATGTACATTTATTAGATGGTGTTATTATAAGTGTAACTGTACTGTGTAATGTATATTAATTAGATGGTGTTATTATTTGTGTAACTGTACTGTGTAATGTATATTTATTAGATGGTGTTATTATGTGTGTAACTCTACTGTATAATCTATATTTATTAGATGGTGTTATTATGTGAAAATATCCCAATAAAGGGATATAAAAGAGCGCTGATGTTTGAAAAGGAAAACAATATACAATGTAAAACCAAAAATTGTACTTTTGATATAGTAGATCAGGTCTACCGTGTTAGTCCTGTTTACTGTCCATATGCTGGTGGTAAATAAGGAATAAAGATGTCCTCTTGAAAGGAATAATGAATCAGGCTGCTCCTCTTGATCCCAGAGAGTGTGGAACAACTGTTGAAGAAGAATAGAAAGAGGGCGCCACAATAGCGTGATATCGTCTGGAATGCAGGTACAGATAAAAGTAGGTATTATGCTTACCAGATGGTGTGGCACTGTACTGTGACCAGTGCAAGAGAGCAGGCTAGCACTCAACAGTGGCTAGTACACTGTAGGAGCCAGGCTCCAAAGGCACTTGTCCTAGTTGCAACTTGGTGTTTAACTCCTGTTGTCTGGACTTCAGGTGCTGCAAAGGAGTAATCTTATGTGTGTTGTTCAGTTGGTATCGATGAACCACAATACAGACAACTTCAAATAAAAATGACTTTTAATATTTTATGACGCGTTTCTCAACCTACAAGGGTTGTTTCATCAGATAAAAAAGTGAATGTCATCATTAACAATTGTTAGCAATTTATACACATTTGTGTCTCAAAAGAGGAAGTTGTCATCAGATATGTAATCCAATAGAAAAACATTTGTGAGCATTCAGCTGTGGACCCAGCACAGGATCCCAGCTGTTACAATTTAAAAATGTAGACTAATTAGCAAGGTTGAAATAGAATGTGTATATATGTGAGAATCTAAACTTTTAACCTGTTAGTTGCAAAATGAAAATAAGTGAAATAAAGCAATCTTGTCACTTTGTGTTTACTGCCATTTCTTACATATATAGCCTCACTAGATTGTTTGTTATGATAGATGCTATTCTTTTGCATTTAAAAGAGAATGTATTTGGTTAAAAATGTTGACAGATAAAAAGTGTGTATGTGGGAAGTAAAGTAATTCATACTAAAATTCTGAATGGGAGACTGAGTTTTAAACCTGTTGTTTATATTTAAGCATATGAAAAATGTTAAATTCTTATAGAAGATAAAAGGTGTGTATGTGGGAAGTAAAGTAATTCATAATAAAACTCTGAATGGGAGACTGAGTTTTAAACCTGTTGTTTGCATTGTGAATATGAAAATTGAAGATTTTTATTTTGTATTAGAAATAGCTATTTGTATAGCCCCGAAGTGATTAGTTATAATGGGTTGATGCATGTTTGAACTCAATAAAATATTTTAATAGAATGAACATTCTAAAATCTAAAAAAGATATGTTTGTACATTGGGATGCCTATACACAAAATAAATTGTTCAATGAACAGATAAGTTTATATGTATGCATATCCATGCACACATAATTATAAGAGACCCCCCTTACCCTTATAAAATAACTGTATGTGTGTGCTTATATATATACATATTGTACATGCGTGTATACACACACACATATATATATGTGTGTGTGTATATGTATACACACACACACATATGCGCGTGTAAGTGTGTGTGTGTGTATACATAATATATGTGTGTGTGTGTGTGTGTGTGTGCGTGTATATATGTACTGTATATATATATGCGCATGTGTGTGTGTATATATACACATATACATATATACATATATATGTGCGTGTGTGTGTGTGCATATATATATAGTGAAATATGGAATAATAGGAAACTTAAAATCAGTACCTGGTTTCACTCTTTTCACATCAAGTAGATGTGAGAAAAGAAAGGACAATAATAATACCATTTGGGAGTGTTGTTTTACCCTATTTTCCAATAGTGTGTCTGACTTGTGGATGTTGTAGAATGTATTGGTATTTTATATCGGACAAAATAACGGCTGTAAATATCTATCAATTGAAGGCTGCTAGATCCAGGTTGGCATTCAACCCTTGAGGATGAAGGGTCTTCAGTCGATAGATCCAGTATGTTTCACGCTGTCTGAGTCTAGTAAGTCTATTGTAGTCAGGACTCTTTGGAATAAAATCAATGGGAATGTATGTGAAAATGTATGGATTTCCATTGTGTTTGGTTAGACAGTGATTCGGTATGCTGTGTTTAATTTTATTTTTTCTACAATTTTTACAGTTGCGGTGATGTTCACCCCATCGGTTTCTCAGTTTTCTGGAGGTGCGGCCTACATATTGGAGGCCGCATATACACTCCATAAGATAAACGGTGAAAGATGAGTTACAGTTGAAAAAAATAGGAATTTGGAAACACTCGCCAGTGATAGTCGATTTGAAGTTTTTAATTCCCGATTTTATAATTTTACAAGAGCCACATCCTGTTTTGCCGCATTTGTAAATACCCCGAAGGCCAAACAATCCCTTGTTTTGTTTAGGGTTATGTGGTGTTCTGTTGGAAGATTTGTGTTTCACTTTTTTTCTGGGAGAGAAAGAAACCTTTTTTATAACACAATTTAATTCTGATTTTCATAAAATACAACACATAATAAAAAAAACATTGGTATATAATACAAAGGGACCCCATTCTAAAAAACTTAGTAAAAGAAACACCAAAAATCATATATAGAAGAGCGCCTACACTTAGAAACCAGCTAGCTCCCAGCAAAAAAGTGAAACACAAATCTTCCAACAGAACACCACATAACCCTAAACAAAACAAGGGATTGTTTGGCCTTCGGGGTATTTACAAATGCGGCAAAACAGGATGTGGCTCTTGTAAAATTATAAAATCGGGAATTAAAAACTTCAAATCGACTATCACTGGCGAGTGTTTCCAAATTCCTATTTTTTTCAACTGTAACTCATCTTTCACCGTTTATCTTATGGAGTGTATATGCGGCCTCCAATATGTAGGCCGCACCTCCAGAAAACTGAGAAACCGATGGGGTGAACATCACCGCAACTGTAAAAATTGTAGAAAAAATAAAATTAAACACAGCATACCGAATCACTGTCTAACCAAACACAATGGAAATCCATACATTTTCACATACATTCCCATTGATTTTATTCCAAAGAGTCCTGACTACAATAGACTTACTAGACTCAGACAGCGTGAAACATACTGGATCTATCGACTGAAGACCCTTCATCCTCAAGGGTTGAATGCCAACCTGGATCTAGCAGCCTTCAATTGATAGATATTTACAGCCGTTATTTTGTCCGATATAAAATACCAATACATTCTACAACATCCACAAGTCAGACACACTATTGGAAAATAGGGTAAAACAACACTCCCAAATGGTATTATTATTGTCCTTTCTTTTCTCACATCTACTTGATGTGAAAAGAGTGAAACCAGGTACTGATTTTAAGTTTCCTATTATTCCATATTTCACTATATATATATGCACACACGCACATATATATGTATATATGTATATGTGTATATATACACACACACATGCGCATATATATATATATATATACAGTACATATATACACGCACACACACACACATATATTATGTATACACACACACACACTTACACGCGCATATGTGTGTGTGTGTATACATATACACACACACATATATATATGTGTGTGTGTATACATGCATGTACAATATGTATATATATAAGCACACACATACAGTTATTTTATAAGGGTAAGGGGGGTCTCTTATAATTATGTGTGCATGGATATGCATACATATAAACTTATCTGTTCATTGAACAATTTATTTTGTGTATAGGCATCCCAATGTACAAACATATCTTTTTTAGATTTTAGAATGTTCATTCTATTAAAATATTTTATTGAGTTCAAACATGCATCAACCCATTATAACTAATCACTTCGGGGCTATACAAATAGCTATTTCTAATACAAAATAAAAATCTTCAATTTTCATATTCACAATGCAAACAACAGGTTTAAAACTCAGTCTCCCATTCAGAGTTTTATTATGAATTACTTTACTTCCCACATACACACCTTTTATCTTCTATAAGAATTTAACATTTTTCATATGCTTAAATATAAACAACAGGTTTAAAACTCAGTCTCCCATTCAGAATTTTAGTATGAATTACTTTACTTCCCACATACACACCTTTTATCTGTCAACATTTTTAACCAAATACATTCTCTTTTAAATGCAAAAGAATAGCATCTATCATAACAAACAATCTAGTGAGGCTATATATGTAAGAAATGGCAGTAAACACAAAGTGACAAGATTGCTTTATTTCACTTATTTTCATTTTGCAACTAACAGGTTAAAAGTTTAGATTCTCACATATATACACATTCTATTTCAACCTTGCTAATTAGTCTAAATTTTTAAATTGTAACAGCTGGGATCCTGTGCTGGGTCCACAGCTGAATGCTCACAAATGTTTTTCTATTGGATTACATATCTGATGACAACTTCCTCTTTTGAGACACAAATGTGTATAAATTGCTAACAATTGTTAATGATGACATTCACTTTTTTATCTGATGAAACAACCCTTGTAGGTTGAGAAACGCGTCATAAAATATTAAAAGTCATTTTTATTTGAAGTTGTCTGTATTGTGGTTCATCCATACCAACTGAACAACACACATAAGATTACTCCTTTGCAGCACCTGAAGTCCAGACAACAGGAGTTAAACACCAAGTTGCAACTAGGACAAGTGCCTTTGGAGCCTGGCTCCTACAGTGTACTAGCCACTGTTGAGTGCTAGCCTGCTCTCTTGCACTGGTCACAGTACAGTGCCACACCATCTGGTAAGCATAATACCTACTTTTATCTGTACCTGCATTCCAGACGATATCACGCTATTGTGGCGCCCTCTCTCTATTCTTCTTCAACAGGTGTTATTATGTGTTTAACTGTACTGTATAATCTATATTTATTAGATGGTAATACTATGAGTGTAACTGTACTGTGTAATGCATACTTATTAGATGGTGTTATTATGTGTGTAACTATACTGTGTAATGTATATTTATTAGATGGTGTTATTATGAGTGTAACTGTACTGTGTAATGTATATTTGTTAGATGGTGTTATAATGAGTGTAACTGTACTGTGTAATGTATATTTATTAGATGGTGTTATGTGTGTAACTGTACTTTGTAATGTATATTTATTAGATGGTGTTATTATGAGTGTAACTGTACTGTGTAATGTATATTTATTAGATGGTGTTATTATGTGTGTAACTGTACTGTGTAATGTATATTTATTAGATGGTGTTATTATGTGTGTAACTGTATTGTGTAATGTATATTTATTAGATGGTGTTATTATGTGTGTAACTGTACTGTGTAATGTATATTTATTAGATGGTGTTAATATGAGTGTAACTGTACTGTATAATGTATGTTTATTAGATGGTGTTATGTGTGTATATGTACTGTGTAATGTATATTTATTAGATGGTGTTATTATAAGTGTAACTGTACTGTGTAATGTATATTTATTAGATGTTATTATAAGTGTAACTGTACTGTGTAATGTATATTAATTAGATGGTGTTATGTGTGTAACTGTACTGTGTAATGTATATTTATTAGATGGTGTTATGTGTGTAACTGTACTGTGTAATGTATATTTATTAGATAGTGTTATGTGTGTAACTGTACTGTGTAATGTATATTTATTAGATGGTGTTATTATGTGTGTAACTGTACTGTATAATCTATATTAGATGGTGTTATTGTGTGTAACTGTACTGTGTAATGTATATTTATTAGATGGTGTTATGTGTGTATCTGTACTGTGTAATGTATATTTATTAGATGGTGTTATTATAAGTGTAACTGTACTGTGTAATGTATATTTATTAGATGGTGTTATTATAAGTGTAACTGTACTATGTAATGTATATTAATTAGATGGTGTTATTATGTTTGTAACTGTACTGTGTAATGTATATTTATTAGATGGTGTTATGTGTGTAACTGTACTGTGTAATGTATATTTATTAGATGGTGTTATTATGTGTGCAACTGTACTGTGTAATGTATATTTATTAGATGGTGTTATGTGTGTAACTGTACTGTATAGTGTATATGTATTAAATGGTGTTGTTATGCGTGTAACTGTACTGTGTAATGTATATTTATTAGATGGTGTTATGTGTGTAACTCTACTGTGTAATGTATATTTATTAGACAGTGTTATTATGTGTATAACTGTACTGTATAATGTATGTTTATTAGATGGTGTTATTATGTGTGTAACTGTACTGTATAATGTATATTTATTAGACAGTGTTATGTGTGTAACTGTACTGTGTAATGTATATTTATTACATGGTGTTATGTGTGTATCTGTACTGTGTAATGTATATTTATTAGATGGTGTTATTATGAGTGTAACTGTACTGTGTAATGAATATTTATTAGATGGTGTTATTATGAGTGTAACTGTACTGTGTAATGTATATTTATTAGATGGTGTTATTATAAGTGTAACTGTACTGTGTAATGTATATTAATTATATGGTATTATTATGTGTGTAACTGTACTGCGTAATGTATATTTATTCGATAGTGTTATTATGTGTGTAACTACTGTGTAATGTATATTTATTAGATGATGTTATTATGTGTGTAACTGTACTGTATAATCTATATTTATTAGATGATGTTATTGTGTGTGTAACTGTACTGTGTAATGTATATTTATTAGATGATATGTGTGTAACTGTACTGTATAATCTATATTTATTAGATGGTGTTATTATAAGTGTAACTGTACTGTGTAATGTATATTTATTAGATATTGTTATGTGTGTATCTGTACTGTGTAATGTATATTTATTAGATGGTGTTATTATGAGTGTAACTGTACTGTGTAATGTATATTTATTAGATGGTGTTATTATAAGTGTAACTGTACTGTGTAATGTATATTAATTAGATGGTGTTATTATAAGTGTAACTGTACTGTGTAATGTATATTTATTAGATGGTGTTATTATAAGTGTAACTGTACTGTATAATCTATATTTATTAGATGGTGTTATTATGTGTGTAACTGTACTGTGTAATGTATATTTATTAGATGGTGTTATTATGTGTATAACTGTACTGTATAATGTATGTTTATTAGATGGTGTTATTATGTGTTTAACTGTACTGTATAATGTATATTTATTAGACAGTGTTATTATGTGTATAACTGTACTGTATAATGTATGTTTATTAGATGGTGTTATTATGTGTTTAACTGTACTGTATAGTGTATATTTATTAAATGGTGTTTTTATGTGTGTAACTGTGCCGTGTAATGTATATTTATTAGACAGTGTTATTATGTGTATAACTGTACTGTATAATGTATGTTTATTAGATGGTGTTATTATGTGTTTAACTGTACTGTATAATGTATATTTATTAGACAGTGTTATTATGTGTGTAACTGTACTGTGTAATGTATATTTATTAGATGGTGTTATTATGTGTGTAACTGTACTATATAGTGTATATTTATTAAATGGTGTTGTTATGTGTGTAACTGTACTGTGTAATGTATATTTATTAGATGGTGTTATTATGAGTGTAACTGTACTGTGTAATGTATATTTATTACATGGTGTTATTATGAGTGTAACTGTACTGTGATCTATATTTATGAAATGGTGTTATTGTGTGTGTAACTTTACTGTGTAATGTATATTTATTAGATGGTGTTATTATGTGTGTAACTGTACTGTATAATCTATATTTATTAGAAGGTGTTATTGTGTGTGTAACTGTACTGTGTAATGTATATTTATTAGATGGTGTTATTATGTGTGTAACTGTACTGTGTAATGTATATTTATTAGATGGTGTTATTATGAGTGTAACTGTACTGTGTAATGTATATTTATTAGATGGTTTTATTATAAGTGTAACGGTACTGTGTAATGTATATTAATTAGATGGTGTTATTATGTGTGTAACTGTACTGTGTAATGTATATTTATTAGATGGTGTTATGTTTGTAACTGTACTGTGTAATGTATATTTATTAGATAGTGTTATTATGTGTAACTGTACTGTATAATCTATATTTATTAGATGGTGTTATTGTGTGTGTAACTGTACTGTGTAATGTATTTTTATTAGATGGTGTTATTATGTGTGTAACTGTACTGTATAATCTATATTTATTAGAAGGTGTTATTGTGTGTGTAACTGTACTGTGTAATGTATATTTATTAGATGGTGTTATTATGTGTGTAACTGTACTGTATAATCTATATTTATTAGATGGTGTTATTATGAGTGTAACTGTACTGTGTAATGCATATTTATTAGATGGTGTTATGTGTGTATCTGTACTGTGTAATGTATATTTATTAGATGGTGTTATTATGAGTGTAACTGTACTGTGTAATGTATATTTATTAGATGGTGTTATTATGTGTGTAACTGTACTGTGTAATGTATATTTATTAGATAGTGTTATTATGTGTGTAACTGTACTGTATAATGTATATTTATTAGATGGTGTTATTATGTGTGTAACTGTACTGTGTAATGTACATTTATTAGATGGTGTTATTATGTGTGTAACTGTACTGTGTAATGTATATTTATTAGATGGTGTTATTATGAGTGTAACTGTACTGTGTAATGTATATTTATTAGATGGTGTTATTGTGTGTTTAACTTTACTGTGTAATGTATATTTATTAAATGGTGTTATTATGAGTGTAACTGTACTGTATAATGTATATTTATTAGATGGTGTTATTATGTGTGTAACTGTACTGTGTAATTTATATTTATTAGATAGTGTTATTATGTGTGTAACTGTACTGTGTAATGTATATTTATTAGATAGTGTTATTATAAGTGTAACTGTACTGTGTAATGTATATTTATTAGATAGTGTTATTATGAGTGTAACTGTACTATGTAATGTATATTTATAGATGGTGTTATTATGTGTGTAACTGTACTGTGTAATTTACATTTATTAGATGGTGTTATGTGTGTAACTGTACTGTGTAATGCATATTTATTAGATGGTGTTATGTGTGTAACAGTACTGTGTAATGTATATTTATTAGATGGTGTTATTATGAGTGTAACTGTACTGTGTAATGTATATTTATTAGATGGTGTTATTGTGTGTTTAACTTTACTGTGTAATGTATATTTATTAAATGGTGTTGTTATGAGTGTAACTGTACTGTGTAATGTATATTTATTAGATGGTGTTATTGTGTGTTTAACTGTACTGTGTAATGTATATTTATTAAATAGTGTTGTTATGAGTGTAACTGTACTGTGTAATGTATATTTATTAGATGGTGTTATTATAAATGTAACTGTACTGTGTAATGTATATTTATTAGATGGTGTTATTGTGTGTTTAACTGTACTGTGTAATGTATATCTATTAAATAGTGTTGTTATGAGTGTAACTGTACTGTGTAATGTATATTTATTAGATGGTGTTATTATAAATGTAACTGTACTGTGTAATTTATATTTATTAGATGGTGTTATTATGTGTGTAACTGTACTGTGTAATGTATATTTATTAGATGGTGTTATTGTGTGTTTAACTGTACTGTGTAAGGTATATTTATTAAATGGTGTTGTTATGAGTGTAACTGTAATGTGTTTTTGATGTGTTTTGTGACACTTTTTAGTTTTGCAAAACTGTTAACTAGAGCTCTGAGGCTGCACTAACCCGACGTGCGTTAACTTTAATTGCGCTCAAGCGATCGCATTTACTTTCAACTTGTAATACAAGTGATAAACACGATAAACTCCTTATCCCTTGCACGCAAACTTTAGCACTCCACTCGTTATCTGGCCCTAAGAGTTTAATAGTGAGAAAAGGAACAATATCCATTACAGACCCCAAGGGGCCAATTTATAATTTTCGGATGGACACGATCCGCTATAGCGGATCATGTTCCCCCGACATTAATAATTGACGACAGCATACGCTGTCTGCATGTATCATTGCACAAGCACTTCTGGTGAAATGCTTGTGCAATACTGCCCCCTGCACATTCGCGGCCTCTAGCAGGGGGTGTCAATCACCCGATTGTATGCGACTGGGCTGATTGCTGTCCACTGCCTCAGAGGTGGCGGACGAGTTAAGGATCAGCGATCTTATGACCCCTGCTTCTTAACTCATGTTTCCTACAAGCCTGAAGGCTCGCGCAGAAACTGCTGCATTCACAGCATAATAAGTCGGCCCCCAAGTGTTTGTTCTGTTAGTAGTGAAAACTGACAATTATTATTTTACAGGATGAGGTCCAGAAACAGTTAATCATTTACAGTTATGAATGACTTTCCTGTATAACACGAGGGCTTTCTGTACCAGATGTCTCACGAGGAGTCAAAGTCACTGAGCTGAGGCTTTGTCACTGTGTCACTAAACTGAGAAATTGTCACTATGTCACTGAGCTGAGGCGTTGTCACTATGTCACTGAGCTAAAGCATTATCACTATGTCACTGAGCTAAGTCATTGTCACTATGTCACTGAGCTGAGACATTATCACTATGTCACTGAGCTAAGGCATTGTCACTATGTCACTGAGCTGAGACATTATCACTATGTCAATGAGCTGAGGTGTTGTCACTGTGTCACTAAACTGAGAAATTGTCACTATGTCACTGAGCTGAGACATTATCACTATGTCACTGAGCTGAGGTGTTGTCACTTTGTCACTAAACTGAGAAATTGTCACTATGTCACTGAGCTGAGACATTATCACTATGTCAATGAGCTGAGGTGTTGTCACTTTGTCACTAAACTAAGACATTGTCACTATGCCACTAAGATGAGACATTATCACTATGTCAATGAGCTGAGGTGTTGTCACTGTGTCACTAAACTGAGATATTGTCACTATGTCACTGAGCTGAGGCATTATCGCTATGTCACTGAGCTGAGGCGTTGTCACTATGTCACTGAGCTAAAGCATTATCCCTATGTCACTGAGCTAAGGCAATGGGGGGTAGTTATCAAGCCGTCAACCTCAAATACGCTGGAATTCCGCAGCGTATTTGTGGCGAGGCTGATTCGCCTTAGTTATCAAAGGCTCGAGACCGGCAAAAGTAGAATTTTGTGACGTAAGCTTCGATCCGCCGGACTCAGTCCGACACAGATCGATTCTTACGTCACTCCAGATGTTCCGCACACAAGTGCGGCACATTCTCACTACTTTTGCTAGCTATCAAAAAACTAGCAGGTACGCTCGGCACTTTTCCGGCCCAGCGTACCTGGTTTTCAATCCGCCACCCCTGGAGGCGGCGGATCCCATAGGAATCAATGGGAGTCTGACCATAGCGAAAGTACAAGTTCGCTGCTGCCCGACATCCCATTGATTCCTATGGGAGCTGTCTACACCTAACACCCTAACATGTACCCCGAGTCTAAACACCACTAATCTGAACCCCCTACACCGCCGCAACTAAATAAAGTTATTACCCCCCTAAACCGCCGCTCCCGGAGCCCACCGCAAGCTACTCTATACATATTAACCCCTAAACCGCCGCTCCCGGAGCCCACCGCAACTATAATAAATGTATTAACCCCTAAACCGCCGCTCCCTGAACCCGCCGCAACCTATATTAAATGTATTAACCCCTATCCTGCCCCCCCTACACCGTCGCCACCTATAATAAATGTATTAACCCCTATCCTGCCCCCCACTACGCCGCCGCCACTGTAATAAAATTATTAACCCCTAAACCTAAGTCTAACCCTAACCCTAACGCCCCCTAACTTAAATATTAATTAAATAAATCTAAATAAATTAACTCTTATTAACTAAATGAATCCTATTTAAAACTAAATACTTACCTTTAAAATAAACCCTAATATAGCTACAATATAAATAATAATTATATTCTAGCTATCTTAGGATTTATTTTTATTTTACAGGTACCTTTCAATTTATTTTAACCATGTACAATAACTATTAAATAGTTATTAACTATTTAATAGCTTACCTAGCTAAAATAAAGAGAAATTTACCTGTGAAATAAATCCTAACCTAAGTTACAATTACACCTAACACTACACTATACTTTAATAAATTATTCCTATTTAAAAATAAATACTTACCTGTAAAATAAACCCTAAGATAGCTACAATGTAATTAATACTTATATTATAGCTATCTTAGGATTTATATTTAGTTTACAGGTAACTTTGTATTTATTTTAGCTAGTTAGAATAGTTATTAAATAGTTATTAACTATTTAATAACTACCTAGCTAAAAGAAATACAAAATTACCTGTAAAATAAATCCTAACCTAAGTTACAATTAAACCTAATACTACACTATCATTAAATTAACTAAATAAACTACCTACAAATAACTACAATGAAATACAATTACATAAACTAACTAAAGTACAAAAAATAAAAAAAGCTAAGTTACAAAAAATAAAAAATTAAGTTACAAACATGTTAAAAATATTACAACAATTTTAAGCTACTTACACCTAATCTAAGCCCCCTAATAAAATAACAAACCCCCCCAAAATAAAAAAATGCCCTACCCTATTCTAAATTACATAAATTTCAAAGCTCTTTTACCTTACCAGCCCTTAAAAGGGCCATTTGTGGGGGCATGCCCCAAAAAGTTCAGCTCTTTTGCCTGTAAAAGAAAAATACAACCCCCCCCCCCAACATTAAAACCCACCACCCACATACCCCTAATCTAACCCAAACCCCCCTTACAAAAACCTAACACTAATCCCCTGAAGATCATCCTACCTTGAGTCGTCTTCACTCAGCCGAGCCACCGATGGAACTGAAGAGGACATCCGGAGCGGAAGAAGTTAATCCTCCAAGCGGCGCTGAAGAAATCTTCCATCCGATGAAGTCATCATCCAGGTGGCGCTGAAGAAGTCTTCGATCCGGCCGATGTCATCTTCAAAGAGGCGCTGAAGAGGTCTTCTATCCGGGCGAAGTCATCTTCCAAGCCGGGTCTTGAATCTTCCTTCCGCCGACGCGGAACCACCTTCTT
Organism: Bombina bombina; assembly: GCF_027579735.1. Taxonomy (NCBI): domain Eukaryota; kingdom Metazoa; phylum Chordata; class Amphibia; order Anura; family Bombinatoridae; genus Bombina; species Bombina bombina. The sequence goes on from NC_069507.1 coordinate 279,089,555, forward strand.
CACCGACGGACTACGACGAATGACGGCTCCTTTAAGGGACGTCATCCAAGATGGCGTCCCCTCAATTCCGATTGGCTGATAGGATTCTATCAGCCAATCGGAATTAAGGTAGGAAAAATCTGATTGGCTGATGGAATCAGCCAATCAGATTGAGCTCGCATTCTATTGGCTGTTCCGATCAGCCAATAGAATGCGAGCTCAATCTGATTGGCTGATTGGATCAGCCAATCGGATTGAACTTGAATCTGATTGGCTGATTCCATCAGCCAATCAGATTTTCCTACCTTAATTCCGATTGGCTGATAGAATCCTATCAGCCAATCGGAATTGAGGGGACGCCATCTTGGATGACGTCCCTTAAAGGAGCCGTCATTCGTCGTAGTCCGTCGGTGAAGAAGGTGGTTCCGCGTCGGCGGAAGGAAGATTCAAGACCCGGCTTGGAAGATGACTTCGCCCGGATAGAAGACCTCTTCAGCGCCTCTTTGAAGATGACATCGGCCGGATCGAAGACTTCTTCAGCGCCGCCTGGATGATGACTTCATCGGATGGAAGATTTCTTCAGCGCCGCTTGGAGGATTAACTTCTTCCGCTCCGGATGTCCTCTTCAGTTCCATCGGTGGCTCGGTTGAGTGAAGACGACTCAAGGTAGGATGATCTTCAGGGGATTAGTGTTAGGTTTTTGTAAGGGGGGTTTGGGTTAGATTAGGGGTATGTGGGTGGTGGGTTTTAATGTTGGGGGGGGGGTTGTATTTTTCTTTTACAGGCAAAAGAGCTGAACTTTTTGGGGCATGCCCCCACAAATGGCCCTTTTAAGGGCTGGTAAGGTAAAAGAGCTTTGAAATTTATGTAATTTAGAATAGGGTAGGGATTTTTTTTATTTTGGGGGGGTTTGTTATTTTATTAGGGGGCTTAGATTAGGTGTAAGTAGCTTAAAATTGTTGTAATATTTTTAACATGTTTGTAACTTAATTTTTTATTTTTTGTAACTTAGCTTTTTTTATTTTTTGTACTTTAGTTAGTTTATGTAATTGTATTTCATTGTAGTTATTTGTAGGTAGTTTATTTAGTTAATTTAATGATAGTGTAGTATTAGGTTTAATTGTAACTTAGGTTAGGATTTATTTTACAGGTAATTTTGTATTTCTTTTAGCTAGGTAGTTATTAGAATAGTAATTAAATAGTTAATAACTATTTATTAACTATTTAACTAGCTAAAATAAATACAAAGTTACCTGTAAACTAAATATAAATCCTAAGATAGCTACAATGTAATTATTAATTACATTGTAGCTATCTTAGGGTTTATTTTACAGGTAAGTATTTAGTTTTAAATAGGAATAATTTATTAAAGTATAGTGTAGTGTTAGGTGTAATTGTAACTTAGGTTAGGATTTATTTCACAGGTAAATTTCTCTTTATTTTAGCTAGGTAAGCTATTAAATAGTTAATAACTATTTAATAGTTATTGTACATGGTTAAAATAAATTGAAAGGTACCTGTAAAATAAATATAAATCCTAAGATAGCTAGAATATAATTATTATTTATATTGTAGCTATATTAGGGTTTATTTTATAAGTAAGTATTTAGTTTTAAATAGGATTCATTTAGTTAATAAGAGTTAATTTATTTAGATGTATTTAATTAATATTTAAGTTAGGGGGGCGTTATGGTTAGGGTTAGACTTAGGTTTAGGGGTTAATCATTTTATTACAGTGGCGGCGGCGTAGTGGGGGGCAGGATAGGGGTTAATAAATTTATTATAGGTTGCGGCGGGTTCATGGAGCGGCGGTTTAGGGGTTAAACTATTTATTTAGTTGCGGAGAGGTGCGGGATCAGCAGGATAGGGGTTAATAATTTTATAATAGAGGGCGACGGTATAGGGGGGGCAGGATAGGGGTTACTAGGTATAATGTAGGTGGCAGCGGTGTCCGGGAGCGGCGGTTTAGGGGTTAATACATTTATAAGACTTGCGGCGGGGTCTAGGAGCGGCGGTTTAGGGGTTAATACATTTATAAGACTTGCGGCGGGGTCTAGGAGCGGCGGTTTAGGGGTTAGTAACTTTATTTAGTTGCGGGGGGCTCCGGGGGCGCTGGTATAGGGGGTAGAACAGTGCAGTTTAGTGTGAGTGCTTAGTGACAGGCTAGCAATAAAGCTGGGAAAAAGCCGAAGGGCAGCGAGATCGGATGAGTGATAACTGTCACAGTCCGCTGCTCATCGCCCCGCGGCTTTTTGACAGCTTTATTTGATAACTTAGGCGAACGTATTCAAGGTCCGCGGCGGCGAAGGTAGGCGAGCTTAGGCGGACGTATTGGGCCGGCGAAGCCAGAAAAGTAGACGGCTTGATAACTACCCCCCATTGTCACTATGTCACTAAGCTGAGGCATTTTCGCTATGTCACTGAACTGAGGCATTGTCACTATGTCACTGAGCTGAGGCATTATCATTGTCACTGAGCTAAGGTGTTCTCACTATGTCAATAAGCTGAGGCGTTGTCACTATGTCACTGAGCTGAGGCATTATTGCTATGTCACAGAGCTGAGGTGTTGTCATTATGTCACTGAGCTGAGGCATTATCGCTATGTCACTGAGCTAAGGCGTTGTCACTATGTCACTGAGCTAAAGCATTATCACTATGTCACAGAGCTGAGGTGTTGTCATTATGTCACTGAGCTGAGGCATTATCGCTATGTCACTGAGCTAAGACATTGTCACAATGTCACTGAGCTGAGGCATTATCGTTTTGTCACTTAGCTAAGTCATCACTATGTCACTGAGCTGAGGCATTATCACTATGTCACTGAGCTGAGGCATTATCACTATGTCACTGAGCTAAGGCGTTGTCACTGAGCTGAGGCATTATCGCTATGTCACAGAGCTAAGTCATTATCACTATGTCACTGAGCTGAGGTGTTGTCTCTTTGTCACTGAGCTGAGGCATTATAACTATGTCATTGAGCTGAGGTGTTGTCATTATGTCACTGAGCTGAGGCATTATCACTATGTCACTGAGCTAAGGCATTATCGCTATGTCACTGAGCTAAGGCATTATCACTATGTCACTGAGCTGAGGCATTATAACTATGTCACTGAGCTAAGGCATTATCACTATGTCACTGAGCTAAGGCATTATCCCTATGTCACTGAGCTAAGGCATTATCACTATGTCACTGAGCTAAGGCATTATCACTATGTCACTGAGCTAAGGCATTATCACTATGTCACTGAGCTAAGGCATTATCCCTATGTCACTGAGCTAAGGCATTATCACTATGTCACTGAGCTAAGGCATTATCACTATGTCACTGAGCTGAGGCATTATAACTATGTCACTGAGCTAAGGCATTATCACTATGTCACTGAGCTAAGGCATTATCCCTATGTCACTGAGCTAAGGCATTATCACTATGTCACTGAGCTAAGGCATTATCACTATGTCACTGAGCTAAGGCATTATCCCTATGTCACTGAGCTAAAGCATTATCACTATGTCACTGAGATGAGGCATTATCCCTATGTCACTGAGCTAAAGCATTATCCCTATGTCACTGAGCTAAGGCATTATCACTATGTCACTGAGCTAAGGCATTATCCCTATGTCACTGAGCTAAGGCATTATCCCTATGTCACTGAGCTAAGGCATTATCACTATGTCACTGAGCTAAGGCATTATCACTATGTCACTGAGCTAAGGCATTATCCCTATGTCACTGAGCTAAGGCATTATCCCTATGTCACTGAGCTAAAGCATTATCCCTATGTCACTGAGCTAAGGCATTATCCCTATGTCACTGAGATGAGGCATTATCACTATGTCACTGAGCTGAGACATTATCCCTATGTCACTGAGCTAAGGCATTATCACTATGTCACTGAGCTGAGACATTATCCCTATGTCACTGAGCTAAGACATTATCACTATGTCACTGAGCTAAGGCATTATCACTATGTCACTGAGCTAAGGCATTATCCCTATGTCATTGAGCTAAGGCATTATCACTATGTCACTGAGCTAAGACATTATCACTATGTCACTGAGCTAAGGCATTATCCCTATGTCACTGAGCTAAGGCATTATCCCTATGTCACTGAGATGAGGCATTATCACTATGTCACTGAGCTAAGGCATTATCCCTATGTCACTGAGCTAAGGCTTTGTCACTATGTCACTGAGCTAAGGCATTATCACTATGTCACTGAGCTAAGGCATTATCACTATGTCACTGAGCTAAGGCATTATCCCTATGTCACTGAGCTAAGGCTTTGTCACTATGTCACTGAGCTAAGGCATTATCACTATGTCACTGAGCTAAGGCATTATCACTATGTCACTGAGATGAGGCATTATCCCTATGTCACTGAGCTAAGGCATTATCACTATGTCACTGAGCTAAGGCATTATCACTATGTCACTGAGCTAAGGCATTATCCCTATGTCACTGAGCTAAAGCATTATCACTATGTCACTGAGCTAAGGCATTATCACTATGTCACTGAGCTAAGGCATTATCCCTATGTCACTGAGCTAAGGCATTATCACTATGTCACTGAGCTAAGGCATTATCACTATGTCACTGAGCTAAGGCATTATCACTATGTCACTGAGCTAAGGCATTATCACTATGTCACTGAGCTAAGGCATTATCACTATGTCACTGAGATGAGGCATTATCACTATGTCACTGAGCTAAGGCATTATCACTATGTCACTGAGCTAAGGCATTATCACTATGTCACTGAGCTAAGGCATTATCCCTATGTCACTGAGCTAAGGCATTATCACTATGTCACTGAGATGAGGCATTATCACTATGTCACTGAGCTAAAGCATTATCACTATGTCACTGAGCTAAGGCATTATCACTATGTCACTGAGCTAAGGCTTTATCACTATGTCACTGAGCTGAGGCATTATCACTATGTCACTGAGCTAAGACATTATCGCTATGTCACAGAGCTAAGGCATTATCACTATGTCACTGAGCTAAGGCATTATCACTATGTCACTGAGCTAAGGCGTTGTCACTATGTCACTGAGCTAAGGCATTGTCACTATGTCACTGAGATGAGGCATTATCACTATGTCACTGAGCTGAGGCATTATCACTATGTCACTGAGCTGAGACATTATCCCTATGTCACTGAGCTAAGGCATTATCCCTATGTCACTGAGCTAAGGCATTATCGCTATGTCACTGAGCTAAGGCGTTGTCACTATGTCACTGAGCTAAGGCATTATCCCTATGTCACTGAGCTAAGGCATTATCACTATGTCACTGAGCTAAGGCATTATCACTATGTCACTGAGCTGAGGGATTATCACTATGTCACTGAGCTAAGGCATTATCCCTATGTCACTGAGCTAAGGCGTTGTCACTATGTCACTGAGCTAAGGCATTATCACTATGTCACTGAGCTAAGGCATTATCGCTATGTCACTGAGCTAAGGCATTATCACTATGTCACTGAGCTAAGGCATTATCCCTATGTCACTGAGCTAAGGCATTATCACTATGTCACTGAGCTAAGGCATTATCACTATGTCACTGAGCTAAAGCATTATCCCTATGTCACTGAGCTAAGGCGTTGTCACTATGTCACTGAGCTAAGGCATTATCACTATGTCACTGAGCTAAGGCATTATCACTATGTCACTGAGCTAAGGCATTATCACTATGTCACTGAGCTAAGGCTTTGTCACTATGTCACTGAGCTAAGGCTTTGTCACTATGTCACTGAGCTAAGGCATTATCACTATGTCACTGAGCTAAGGCTTTGTCACTATGTCACTGAGCTAAAGCATTATCACTATGTCACTGAGCTAAGGCATTATCACTATGTCACTGAGCTAAGGCATTATCACTATGTCACTGAGCTAAGGCGTTGTCACTATGTCACTGAGCTAAGGCATTATCACTATGTCACTAAACTGAGGCATTATCACTATGTCACTGAGCTAAGTCATTATCCCTATGTCACTGAGCTAAGGCATTATCACTATGTCACTGAGCTAAGGCATTATCACTATGTCACTGAGCTAAGGCATTATCACTATGTCACTGAGCTAAGGCATTATCACTATGTCACTGAGCTAAGGCATTATCACTATGTCACTAAACTGAGGCATTATCACTATGTCACTGAGCTAAGTCATTATCCCTATGTCACTGAGCTAAGGCATTATCCCTATGTCACTGAGCTAAGGCATTATCACTATGTCACTGAGCTAAGGCATTATCACTATGTCACTGAGCTAAGGCATTATCACTATGTCACTGAGCTAAGGCTTTGTCACTATGTCACTGAGCTAAGGCATTATCACTATGTCACTGAGCTAAAGCATTATCCCTATGTCACTGAGCTAAAGCATTATCACTATGTCACTGAGCTAAGGCATTATCACTATGTCACTGAGCTAAGGCATTATCCCTATGTCACTGAGCTAAGGCATTATCCCTATGTCACTGAGCTAAGGCATTATCCCTATGTCACTGAGCTAAGGCATTATCCCTATGTCACTGAGCTAAAGCATTATCACTATGTCACTGAGATGAGGCATTATCACTATGTCACTGAGCTAAGGCATTATCCCTATGTCACTGAGCTAAAGCATTATCACTATGTCACTGAGATGAGGCATTATCACTATGTCACTGAGCTAAGGCGTTGTCACTATGTCACTGAGCTAAGGCATTATCACTATGTCACTGAGCTAAGGCATTATCCCTATGTCACTGAGCTAAAGCATTATCCCTATGTCACTGAGCTGAGGCATTATCGCTATGTCACTGAGCTAAGGCATTATCACTATGTCACTGAGATGAGGCATTATCCCTATGTCACTGAGCTAAGGCTTTGTCACTATGTCACTGAGCTAAAGCATTATCACTATGTCACTGAGCTGAGGCATTATCCCTATGTCACTGAGCTAAGGCATTATCACTATGTCACTGAGCTAAGGCATTATCACTATGTCGCTGAGCTAAGGCATTATCACTATGTCACTGAGCTAAGGCATTATCACTATGTCACTGAGCTAAGGCATTATCCCTATGTCACTGAGCTAAGGCATTATCACTATGTCACTGAGCTAAGGCATTATCACTATGTCACTGAGCTAAGGCATTATCCCTATGTCACTGAGCTAAGGCATTATCACTATGTCACTGAGCTAAGGCATTATCACTATGTCACTGAGCTAAGGCATTATCCCTATGTCACTGAGATGAGGCATTATCACTATGTCACTGAGCTAAGGCATTATCCCTATGTCACTGAGCTAAGGCATTATCACTATGTCACTGAGCTAAGGCATTATCACTATGTCACTGAGCTAAGGCATTATCCCTATGTCACTGAGCTAAAGCATTATCACTATGTCACTGAGCTAAGGCATTATCACTATGTCACTGAGCTAAGGCATTATCCCTATGTCACTGAGCTAAGGCTTTGTCACTATGTCACTGAGCTAAGGCATTATCACTATGTCACTGAGCTAAGGCATTATCACTATGTCACTGAGCTAAGGCATTATCCCTATGTCACTGAGATGAGGCATTATCACTATGTCACTGAGCTAAGGCATTATCACTATGTCACTGAGCTAAGGCATTATCCCTATGTCACTGAGCTAAGGCATTATCACTATGTCACTGAGCTAAGGCATTATCATTATGTCACTGAGCTGAGGCATTATCCCTATGTCACTGAGCTAAGGCATTATCACTATGTCACTGAGATGAGGCATTATCCCTATGTCACTGAGCTAAGGCATTATCACTATGTCACTGAGCTGAGGCATTATCCCTATGTCACTGAGCTAAGGCATTATCACTATGTCACTGAGATGAGGCATTATCACTATGTCACTGAGCTGAGGCATTATCACTATGTCACTGAGCTAAGGCATTATCACTATGTCACTGAGCTAAGGCATTATCCCTATGTCACTGAGCTAAGGCATTATCCCTATGTCACTGAGCTAAGGCATTATCCCTATGTCACTGAGCTAAGGCTTTGTCACTATGTCACTGAGCTAAGGCATTATCACTATGTCACTGAGCTAAGGCATTATCACTATGTCACTGAGCTAAGGCATTATCACTATGTCACTGAGCTAAGGCATTATCACTATGTCACTGAGCTAAGGCATTATCACTATGTCACTGAGATGAGGCATTATCACTATGTCACTGAGATGAGGCATTGTCACTATGTCACTGAGCTAAGGCATTATCACTATGTCACTGAGCTAAGGCATTATCACTATGTCACTGAGCTAAGGCTTTATCACTATGTCACTGAGCTAAGGCATTATCACTATGTCATTGAGCTAAGGCTTTGTCACTATGTCACTGAGCTAAGGCATTATCACTATGTCACTGAGCTAAGGCATTATCACTATGTCACTGAGCTAAGGCATTATCACTATATCACTGAGCTAAGGCATTATCATTATGTCACTGAGCTGAGGCATTATCCCTATGTCACTGAGCTAAGGCATTATCACTATGTCACTGAGATGAGGCATTATCCCTATGTCACTGAGCTAAGGCATTATCATTATGTCACTGAGCTGAGGCATTATCCCTATGTCACTGAGCTAAGGCATTATCACTATGTCACTGAGATGAGGCATTATCACTATGTCACTGAGCTGAGGCATTATCACTATGTCACTGAGCTAAGGCATTATCACTATGTCACTGAGCTAAGGCATTATCACTATGTCACTGAGCTAAGGCATTATCACTATGTCACTGAGCTAAGGCATTATCACTATGTCACTGAGCTAAGGCTTTGTCACTATGTCACTGAGCTAAGGCATTATCACTATGTCACTGAGCTAAGGCATTATCACTATGTCACTGAGATGAGGCATTATCACTATGTCACTGAGCTAAGGCATTATCACTATGTCACTGAGCTAAGGCATTATCCCTATGTCACTGAGCTAAGGCATTATCACTATGTCACTGAGCTGAGGCATTATCACTATGTCACTGAGCTAAGCATTATCACTATGTCACTGAGCTGAGGCATTGTCACTATGTCACTGAGCTAAGGCATTATCCCTATGTCACTGAGCTAAGGCATTATCACTATGTCACTGAGCTAAGGCATTATCACTATGTCACTGAGCTAAGGCATTATCACTATGTCACTGAGCTAAGGCATTATCACTATGTCACTGAGCTGAGGCATTATCACTATGTCACTGAGCTAAGGCATTATCCCTATGTCACTGAGCTAAGGCATTATCACTATGTCACTGAGCTAAGGCATTATCCCTATGTCACTGAGCTAAGGCATTATCACTATGTCACTGAGCTAAGGCATTATCACTATGTCACTGAGCTAAAGCATTATCACTATGTCACTGAGCTAAGGCATTATCACTATGTCACTGAGCTAAGGCATTATCCCTATGTCACTGAGCTAAGGCATTATCACTATGTCACTGAGCTAAGGCATTATCCCTATGTCACTGAGCTAAGGCTTTGTCACTATGTCACTGAGCTAAGGCTTTATCACTATGTCACTGAGCTAAAGCATTATCACTATGTCACTGAGCTAAGGCATTATCACTATGTCACTGAGCTAAGGCATTATCACTATGTCACTGAGCTAAGGCATTATCACTATGTCACTGAGCTAAGGCATTATCACTATGTCACTGAGCTAAAGCATTATCACTATGTCACTGAGCTAAGGCGTTGTCACTATGTCACTGAGCTAAGGCATTATCACTATGTCACTGAGCTAAGGCATTATCACTATGTCACTGAGCTAAGGCATTATCCCTATGTCACTGAGCTAAGGCATTATCACTATGTCACTGAGCTAAGGCATTATCCCTATGTCACTGAGCTAAGGCATTATCACTATGTCACTGAGCTAAGGCTTTATCACTATGTCACTGAGCTAAGGCTTTGTCACTATGTCACTGAGCTAAGGCTTTATCACTATGTCACTGAGCTAAGGCATTATCACTATGTCACTGAGCTAAGGCATTATCACTATGTCACTGAGCTAAGGCATTATCACTATGTCACTGAGCTAAGGCTTTGTCACTATGTCACTGAGCTAAGGCATTATCACTATGTCACTGAGCTAAAGCATTATCACTATGTCACTGAGATGAGGCATTATCACTATGTCACTGAGCTAAGGCATTATCACTATGTCACTGAGCTAAGGCATTATCCCTATGTCACTGAGCTAAGGCATTATCACTATGTCACTGAGCTAAGTCATTATCACTATGTCACTGAGATGAGGCATTATCACTATGTCACTGAGATGAGGCATTATCACTATGTCACTGAGATGAGGCATTATCACTATGTCACTGAGATGAGGCATTATCACTATGTCACTGAGATGAGGCATTATCACTATGTCACTGAGCTAAGGCATTATCACTATGTCACTGAGCTAAAGCATTATCACTATGTCACTGAGCTAAAGCATTATCACTATGTCACTGAGCTAAGGCATTATCGCTATGTCACTGAGCTAAGGCATTATCCCCATGTCACTGAGCTAAAGCATTATCACTATGTCACTGAGCTAAGGCATTATCACTATGTCACTGAGCTAAGGCATTATCACTATGTCACTGAGCTAAGGCATTATCGCTATGTCACTGAGCTAAGGCATTATCCCTATGTCACTGAGCTAAGGCATTATCCCTATGTCACTGAGCTAAAGCATTATCACTATGTCACTGAGCTAAGTCATTATCCCTATGTCACTGAGCTAAAGCATTATCACTATGTCACTGAGCTAAGGCATTATCACTATGTCACTGAGCTAAGGCATTATCACTATGTCACTGAGATGAGGCATTATCACTATGTCACTGAGATGAGGCATTATCACTATGTCACTGAGATGAGGCATTATCACTATGTCACTGAGATGAGGCATTATCACTATGTCACTGAGATGAGGCATTATCACTATGTCACTGAGCTAAGGCATTATCACTATGTCACTGAGCTAAAGCATTATCACTATGTCACTGAGCTAAGGCATTATCACTATGTCACTGAGCTAAGGCATTATCACTATGTCACTGAGCTAAGTCATTATCACTATGTCACTGAGATGAGGCATTATCACTATGTCACTGAGATGAGGCATTATCACTATGTCACTGAGATGAGGCATTATCACTATGTCACTGAGATGAGGCATTATCACTATGTCACTGAGATGAGGCATTATCACTATGTAACTGAGATGAGGCATTATCACTATGTCACTGAGCTAAAGCATTATCACTATGTCACTGAGCTAAAGCATTATCACTATGTCACTGAGCTAAGGCATTATCGCTATGTCACTGAGCTAAGGCATTATCCCTATGTCACTGAGCTAAAGCATTATCACTATGTCACTGAGCTAAGGCATTATCACTATGTCACTGAGCTAAGGCATTATCCCTATGTCACTGAGCTAAGGCATTATCACTATGTCACTGAGCTAAGGCATTATCACTATGTCACTGAGCTAAGGCATTATCGCTATGTCACTGAGCTAAGGCATTATCACTATGTCACTGAGCTAAGGCATTATCACTATGTCACTGAGCTAAGGCATTATCCCTATGTCACTGAGCTAAGGCATTATCCCTATGTCACTGAGCTAAGGCATTATCCCTATGTCACTGAGCTAAAGCATTATCACTATGTCACTGAGCTAAGTCATTATCCCTATGTCACTGAGCTAAAGCATTATCACTATGTCACTGAGCTAAGGCATTATCACTATGTCACTGAGCTAAGGCATTATCACTATGTCACTGAGATGAGGCATTATCCCTATGTCACTGAGCTAAGGCATTATCACTATGTCACTGAGCTAAGGCTTTGTCACTATGTCACTGAGCTAAGGCATTATCACTATGTCACTGAGCTAAGGCTTTGTCACTATGTCACTGAGCTAAGGCATTATCACTATGTCACTGAGCTAAAGCATTATCACTATGTCACTGAGCTAAGGCATTATCACTATGTCACTGAGCTAAGGCATTATCGCTATGTCACTGAGCTAAGGCATTATCCCTATGTCACTGAGCTAAGGCATTATCACTATGTCACTGAGCTAAGGCATTATCACTATGTCACTGAGCTAAAGCATTATCACTATGTCACTGAGATGAGGCATTATCACTATGTCACTGAGCTAAGGCATTATCACTATGTCACTGAGCTAAGGCATTATCATTATGTCACTGAGCTAAAGCATTATCACTATGTCACTGAGATGAGGCATTATCACTATGTCACTGAGATGAGGCATTATCCCTATGTCACTGAGCTAAAGCATTATCACTATGTCACTGAGCTAAAGCATTATCACTATGTCACTGAGCTAAGGCATTATCACTATGTCACTGAGCTAAGGCATTATCCCTATGTCACTGAGCTAAGGCATTATCACTATGTCACTGAGCTAAGGCATTATCACTATGTCACTGAGCTAAAGCATTATCACTATGTCACTGAGCTAAGGCTTTATCACTATGTCACTGAGCTAAGGCTTTGTCACTATGTCACTGAGCTAAGGCATTATCACTATGTCACTGAGCTAAGGCATTATCACTATGTCACTGAGCTAAGGCATTATCACTATGTCACTGAGATGAGGCATTATCACTATGTCACTGAGCTAAGGCTTTGTCACTATGTCACTGAGCTAAGGCATTATCACTATGTCACTGAGCTAAGGCATTATCACTATGTCACTGAGCTAAGGCATTATCCCTATGTCACTGAGCTAAGGCATTATCCCTATGTCACTGAGCTAAGGCGTTATCACTATGTCACTGAGCTAAGGCATTATCACTATGTCACTGAGCTAAGGCATTATCACTATGTCACTGAGCTAAGGCATTATCCCTATGTCACTGAGCTAAAGCATTATCACTATGTCACTGAGCTAAGGCATTATCCCTATGTCACTGAGCTAAGGCATTATCACTATGTCACTGAGCTAAGGCTTTGTCACTATGTCACTGAGCTAAAGCATTATCCCTATGTCACTGAGCTAAGGCATTATCACTATGTCACTGAGCTAAGGCTTTGTCACTATGTCACTGAGCTAAGGCATTATCACTATGTCACTGAGCTAAGGCGTTGTCACTATGTCACTGAGCTAAGGCATTATCACTATGTCACTGAGATGAGACATTATCACTATGTCACTGAGCTAAGGCATTATCACTATGTCACTGAGCTAAAGCATTATCACTATGTCACTGAGCTAAGGCATTATCCCTATGTCACTGAGCTAAAGCATTATCACTATGTCACTGAGCTAAGGCATTATCACTATGTCACTGAGATGAGGCATTATCACTATGTCACTGAGCTAAAGCATTATCACTATGTCACTGAGCTAAGGCATTATCACTATGTCACTGAGCTAAGGCATTATCACTATGTCACTGAGCTAAGGCATTATCACTATGTCACTGAGCTAAGGCATTATCCCTATGTCACTGAGCTAAGGCATTATCACTATGTCACTGAGCTAAAGCATTATCACTATGTCACTGAGCTAAGGCATTGTCACTATGTCACTGAGCTAAAGCATTATCACTATGTCACTGAGCTAAGGCATTATCACTATGTCACTGAGCTAAAGCATTATCACTATGTCACTGAGCTAAAGCATTATCACTATGTCACTGAGCTAAAGCATTATCACTATGTCACTGAGCTAAGGCATTATCACTATGTCACTGAGCTAAGGCATTATCCCTATGTCACTGAGCTAAGGCATTATCACTATGTCGCTGAGCTGAGGCATTATCACTATGTCACTGAGCTAAGGCATTATCACTATGTCACTGAGCTAAGGCATTATCCCTATGTCACTGAGCTAAGGCATTATCACTATGTCACTGAGCTAAGGCATTATCACTATGTCACTGAGCTAAGGCATTATCACTATGTCACTGAGCTAAGGCTTTGTCACTATGTCACTGAGCTAAGGCATTATCACTATGTCACTGAGCTAAGGCATTATCACTATGTCACTGAGATGAGGCATTATCACTATGTCACTGAGCTAAGGCATTATCACTATGTCACTGAGCTAAGGCATTATCCCTATGTCACTGAGCTAAGGCATTATCACTATGTCACTGAGATGAGGCATTATCACTATGTCACTGAGCTAAGGCATTATCACTATGTCACTGAGCTAAGGCATTATCACTATGTCATTGAGCTAAGGCTTTGTCACTATGTCACTGAGCTAAGGCATTATCGCTATGTCACTGAGCTAAAGCATTATCACTATGTCACTGAGCTAAAGCATTATCACTATGTCACTGAGCTAAGGCTTTATCACTATGTCACTGAGCTAAGGCATTATCACTATGTCACTGAGATGAGGCATTATCCCTATGTCACTGAGCTAAGGCATTATCCCTATGTCACTGAGCTAAGGCATTATCCCTATGTCACTGAGCTAAGGCATTATCACTATGTCACTGAGCTAAAGCATTATCACTATGTCACTGAGCTGAGGCATTATCACTATGTCACTGAGCTAAGGCATTATCGCTATGTCACTGAGCTAAGGCATTATCACTATGTCACTGAGCTAAGGCGTTGTCACTATGTCACTGAGCTAAGGCATTATCACTATGTCACTGAGCTAAGGCGTTGTCACTATGTCACTGAGCTAAGGCATTGTCACTATGTCACTGAGCTAAGGCATTATCACTATGTCACTGAGCTAAGGCATTGTCACTATGTCACTGAGATGAGGCATTATCACTATGTCACTGAGATGAGGCATTATAACTATGTCACAGAGCTAAGTCATTATCACTATGTCACTGAGCTGAGGCATTATCGCTATGTCACATAGCTAAGGCATTATCACTATGTCACTGAGCTAAGGCATTATCACTATGTCATTGAGCTAAGGCGTTGTCACTATGTCACTGAGATGAGGCATTATCACTATGTCATTGAGCTAAGGCTTTGTCACTATGTCGATGAGCTGAGGCGTTGTCACTATGTCACTGAGCTAAGGCGTTGTCACTATGTCACTGAGATGAGGCATTATCACTATGTCACTGAGCTGAGGCATTGTCACTATGTCACTGAGCTAAGGTGTTATCTTTATGTCACGAGCTGAGGTGTTGTCACTATGTCACTGAGCTAAAGCATTATCACTATGTCACTGAGCTAAGGTGTTGTCATTATGTCACTGAGCTAAGGTGTTGTCATTATGTCACTGAGCTGAGGCATTGTCACTATGTCATTGAGCTAAGGCGTTGTCACTATGTCAATGAGCTGAGGCATTGTCACTTTGTCACTGAGCTAAGGCATTGTCACTATGTCACTAAGCTGAGGCATTGTCGCTATGTCACTGAGCTGAGGCATTGTCACTAATATGTCACTGAGCTGAGGCATTATAATTGTCACTGAGCTAAGGTGTTCTCACTATGTCAATAAGCTGAGGCGTTGTCACTATGTCACTGAGGTGAGGCATTATCACTAAGTCAATGAGCTGAGGTGTTGTCACTATGTCACCGAGCTGAGGCATTGTCACTATGTCATTGAGCTGAGGTATTGTCACTATGTTATTGAACTGAGGCATTGTCACTGTCACTGAGCTGAGGCATTGTCACTATGTCACTGAGCTAAGGCGTTGTCACTATGTCATTGAGTTAAGACATTGTCACTATGTCACTGAGCTAAGGTGTTGTCACTATGTCATAAAGTTGAGGCATTATCACTATGTCACTGAGCCAATGCATTGTCACTGTCACTGAGCTAAGGCATTGTCACTATGTCACTGAGCTGAGGCATTATCACTATGTCACTGAGGTAAGGCGTTGTCACTGAGCTGAGGCATTATCACTTCTATGTCACTGAGGTAAGGCGTGTTCTCTATGTCACTAAGCTGAGGTGTTGTCACTATGTCACTGAGCTGAGTCATTATCCCTATATGACTGAGCTAAGGCATTGTCACTGTCACTGAGCTGATGCATTATCACTATGTCACTGAGGTAAGGCGTTGTCACTATGTCACTGAGGTAAGGCGTTGTCACTATGTCACTGAGCTGAGGCATTATCACTATGTCACTGAGGTAAGGCGTGTTCTCTATGTCACTAAGCTGAGGTGTTGTCACTATGTCACTGAGCTGAGTCATTATCCCTATATGACTGAGCTAAGGCATTGTCACTGTCACTGAGCTGAGTCATTATCCCTATATCACTGAGCTAAGGCGTTGTCACTATCGCCTAGATTTCTAGACTATCGCCTAGAGTTCTGCGTTAGCCGTCCAAACCAGCGTTAGGGGGTCCTAACGCTGGTTTTGGCCGCCCGCTGGTATTTAGAGTCAGTCAGGAAAGGGTCTAACGTTCACTTTCCAGCCGCGACTTTTCCATACCGCAGATCCCCTTACGTCAATTGCATATCCTATCTTTCAATGGGATCTTTCTAACGCTGGTATTTAGAGTCTTGGCTGAAGTGAGCATTAGAACTCTGACGACAAAACTCCAGCCGCAGAAAAAATCCAGGAGTTAAGAGCTTTCTGGGCTAACGCCGGTTCATAAAGCTCTTAACTACTGTACTCTAAAGTACACTAACACCCATAAACTACCTGTGTACCCCTAAACCGAGGTGCCGCCACTCTAATAAAAATTTTTAACCCCTAATCTGCCGACCGCATACCGCCGCAACCTACATTATCCCTATGTACCCCTAATCTGCTGCCCCTAACATCGCCGACCCCTATATTATATTTATTAACCCCTAATCTGCCACCCCCAACGTCGCCGCTACCTACCTACACTTATTAACCCCTAATCTGCCGACCGGACCTCGCCGCTACTATAATAAATGTATTAACCCCTAAAGCTAAGTCTAACCCTAACCCCCCCCTAAGTTAAATATAATTGTTATCTAACGAAATAAATTAACTCTTAGTAAATAAATTATTCCTATTTAAAGCTAAATACTTACCTGTAAAATAAACCCTAAAATGGCTACAATAAAAATAATAATTATATTGTAGCTATTTTAGGATTTATATTTATTTTACAGGCAACTTTGTATTTATTTTAACTAGGTACAATAGCTATTAAATAGTTAATAACTATTTAATAGCTACCTAGTTAAAATAATTACAAAATTACCTGTAAAATAAATCCTAACCTAATTAAACCTAACACTACACTATCAATAAATTAATTAAATAAACTACCTACAATTACCTACAATTAAATCAACTAAACTAAATTACAAAAAACAAACAAACACTAAATTACAATAAATAAAAAAAAGATTACAAGAATTTTAAACTAATTACACCTACTGTAAGACCCCTAAAAAAATAACAAAGCCCCCCAAAATAAAAAAATGGCCTACCCTATTTTAAAATAAAAAGTTTACAGCTCTTTTACCTTACCAGCCCTTAAAAGGGCCTTTTGCGGGGCATGCCCCAAAGAATTCTGCTCTTTTGCCTGTAAAAAAACATACAATACCCCCCCCCAACATTACAACCCACCACCCACATACCCCTAATCTAACCCAAACCCCCCTTAAAAACCTAACACTAAGCCCCTGAAGATCTCCCTACCTTATCTTCACCACGCCGGGTATCACCGATCCGTCCAGAAGAGGCTCTGAAGTCTTCCTCCTATCCGGCAAGAAGAGGTCCAGAAGAGGCTCCGAAGTCTTCCTCCTATCCGGCAAGAAGAGGACATCCGGACCGGCAAACATCTTCATCCAAGCGGCATTTTCTATCTTCATCCATCCGACGAGGAGCGGCTCCATCTTCAAGACCTCCGGCGCGGAACATCCTCTTCTCCCGAAGACTAGACGACGAATGAAGGTTCCTTTAAGGGACGTCATCCAAGATGGCGTCCCTCGAATTCCGATTGGCTGATAGGATTCTATCAGCCAATCGGAATTAAGGTAGGAACAATCTGATTGGTTGATTGATTCAGCCAATCAGATTCAAGTTCAATCCGATTGGCTGATCCAATCAGCCAATCAGATTGAGCTTGCATTCTATTGGCTGTTCCGATCAGCCAATAGAATGCGAGCTCAATCTGATTGGCTGATTGGATTAGCCAATCGGATTGAACTTCAATCTGATTGGCTGATTCAATCAACCAATCAGATTTTTCCTACCTTAATTCCGATTGGCTGATAGAATCCTATCAGCCAATCGGAATTCGAGGGACGCCATCTTGGATGACGTCCCTTAAAGGAACCTACAGTCATCGTCTAGTCGTCGGGAGAAGAGGATGTTCCGCGCCGGAGGTCTTGAAGATGAAGCCGCTCCTCGTCGGATGGATGAAGATAGAAGATGCCGCTTGGATGAAGATGTTTGCCGGTCCGGATGTCCTCTTCTTACCGGATAGGAGGAAGACTTCGGAGCCTCTTCTGGACCTCTTCTTGCCGGATAGGAGGAAGACTTCGGAGCCTCTTCTGGACGGATCGGTGATACCCGGCGTTGTGAAGATAAGGTAGGGAGATCTTCAGGGGCTTAGTGTTAGGTTTTTTAAGGGGGGTTTGGGTTAGATTAGGGGTATGTGGGTGGTGGGTTGTAATGTTGGGGGGGGTATTGTATGTTTTTTTAGAGGCAAAAGAGCAGAATTCTTTGGGGCATGCCCCGCAAAAGGCCCTTTTAAGGGCTGGTAAGGTAAAAGAGCTGTAAACTTTTTATTTTAGAATAGGGTAGGGCATATTTTTATTTTGGGGGCTTTGTTATTTTTTTAGGGGGCTTAGAGTAGGTGTAATTAGTTTAAAATTCTTGTAATCTTTTTTTATTTTTTGTAATTTAGTGTTTGTTTTTTTTGTAATTTAGTGGGGGGGGGTTTGTAATTTAGTTTAGTTGATTTAATTGTAGGTAATTGTAGGTAGTTTATTTAATTAATTTATTGATAGTGTAGTGTTAGGTTTAATTGTAACTTAGGTTAGGATTTATTTTACAGGTAATTTTGTAATTATTTTAACTAGGTAGCTATTAAATAGTTATTAACTATTTAATAGCTATTGTACCTAGTTAAAATAAATACAAAGTTGCCTGTAAAATAAATATAAATCCTAAAATAGCTACAATATAATTATTATTTATATTGTAGCTATTTTATGGTTTATTTTACAGGTAAGTATTTAGCTTTAAATAGGAATAATTTATTTAATAAGAGTTAATTTATTTCGTTAGATAAAAATTATATTTAACTTAGGGGGGTGTTAGGGTTAGGGTTAGACTTAGCTTTAGGGGTTAATACATTTATTATAGTAGCGGCGAGGTCCGGTCGGCAGATTAGGGGTTAATAAGTGTAGGTAGGTAGCGACGACGTTGGGGGCGGCAGATTAGGGGTTAATAAATATAATATAGGGGTCGGCGATGTTAGGGGCAGCAGATTAGGGGTACATAGGGATAATGTAGGTTGCGGCGGTGTCCGGAGCAGCAGATTAGGGGTTAATAAGTGTAAGTTTAGGGGTGTTTAGACTCGGGGTACATGTTAGGGTGTTAGGTGCAGACTTAGGAAGTATTTCCCCATAGGAAACAATGGGGCTGCGTTAGGAGCTGAACGCTGCTTTTTTGCAGGTGTTAGTTTTTTTTTCAGCTCAAAAAGCCCCATTGTTTCCTATGGGGGAATCGTGCACGAGCACGTTTTTGAAGCTGGCCGCGTCCGTAAGCAACGCTGGTATTGAGAGTTGAAGTGGCGGTAAATATGCCTGTACGCTCCCTTTTTGGAGCCTAACGCAGCCCTTCAGAGAACTCTCAATACCAGCGTTATTTCAAAGGTGCGGGGGGGAAAAAACACACGTACCTAACGCACCCCTTCTAACGCAAAACTCTAAATCTAGGCGTATGTATGACAATCTGTTTGAGCTGCTGTGTCCCTTACACAAGTAGAGGGCAATATTTTGGTGAATGGTGAGTCAAAATGTCTTCATCAGCAGCTGACAGTGATTAGTCTCAGACCTGACTATTGGCTGGTAGGGCACAAAACATTAGAGTGTCCATTTTACTAGAATGAGCTGCACTCTACACTGTGAATTATGTGACTCTTTATTCAGTTTGTAAATTATAAGTAGAAAAGTTACAGGGTCACACACCATTGCAATACTTGTAAAGGTCACAGGTTAATGTGTCACCATAAGTTCAGTAAAAGTTACAGGTTAATGTGTCATCACAAGGTCAGTAAAGGTCACAGGTTTATGTGTCAGCAGACGGTCAGTAAAGGTCACAGGTTAATGTGTTATCACAAGGTCAGTGAAGGTCACATGTTAATGCCTCATCACAAGGTCAGTAAAGGTTACAGGTTAATGTGTCATCACAAGGTCAGTAAAGGTCACAGATTTACATGTCATCACAGGGTAACGTATCATCACAAGGTCAGTAAAGGTCACAGGTTTACATGTCATCACAAGGTCAGTAAAGGTTACAGGTTAATGTGTCATCAGACGGTCAGTAAAGGTCACAGATTTACATGTCATCACAAGGTCAGTAAACATCACATGGTAACGTATCATCACAAGGTCAGTAAAGGTCACAGATTTACATGTCATCACAAGGTCAGTAAACATTACAGGATAATGTATCATCACAAGGTCATTAAAAGTCACAGGTTTACATGTCATCACAAGGTCACAGGTTAAGGTCAGTAAATGTTACAAGAATACAGGTCATACAATCATACTGTGTGACTCACAAGGCAAAATGTTCTTGTAGCGATTCTTGCTTTTATTTTCTGGTCGCTGACCCTCTTTCCTCTCGTACAGTAGCTTGGATTCCATCTTTTGTAGGGTCTGTGGGGGGAGCAGATGTAAAATGAGAAGAACGGGGGCTTTGTGGGAAAAATGAGCGACAACAGAGAGGAAAAGGATCTTACATTACATCTCCCCTGATGATGGTATCATAGAAACCTGAGCTGATACCTAAAGTCCAAGTTTCATCATATTAACAAGAAGCTTTACGTGTTCACACAGAACAGAGACCCCATGTGATATCTAATACCAGCTAAACTGACCCCATGTGATATCTAATATCAGCTAAACTGACCCCATGTGATATCTAATATCAGCTAAACTGACCCCATGTGATATTTAATACCAGCTAAACTGACCCCATGTGATATCTAATATCAGCTAAACCGACCCCATGTGATATCTAATATCAGCTAAACTGACCCCATGTGATATCTAATATCAGCTAAACTGACCCCATGTGATATCAGATATCAGCTAAACTGACCCCATGTGATATCTAATACCAGCTAAACTGACCCCATGTGATATCTGATATCAGCTAAACTGACCCCATGTGATATGTAATATCAGCTAAACTGACCCCATGTGATATCTAATACCAGCTAAACTGACCCCATGTGATATCTGATATCAGCTAAACTAACCCCATGTGATATCTGATATCAGCTAAACTGACCCCATGTTATATCTGATATCAGCTAAACTGACCCCATGTGATATCTAATATCAGCTAAACTGAACCCATGTGATATCTAATATCAGCTAAACTAACCCCATGTGATATCTGATATCAGCTAAACTGACCCCATGTTATATCTGATATCAGCTAAACTGACCCCATGTGATATCTAATATCAGCTAAACTGACCCCATGTGATATCTGATATCAGCTAAACTGACCCCATGTGATATCTGATACCAGCTAAACTGACCCAATGTGATATCAGATATCAGCTAAACTGACCCCATGTGATATCTAATACCAGCTAAACTGACCCCATGTGATATCAGATATCAGCTAAACTGACCCCATGTGATATCTAATATCAGCTAAACTGACCCCATGTGATATCTAATACCAGCTAAACTGACCCCTAGTGATATGTGATATCAGCTAAAATTACCCTATGTGATATCTGATATCAGCTAAACTGACCCCATGTGATAATTGATATCAGCTAAACTGACCCCTTGTGATACCTCATATCAGCTAAACTAACCAGATGTGATATCTGATATTAGTTGAACTGATCACATGGGATATTCGCTATGAGCTACACTGACTCTGTGTAATATCTGATATCAGCTAAACTGACCACATGTGATATCTTATATTAGCTACACTGACCCAATGTGATATCTGATATCAACTTAACTGACCGCATATGATATCCAATATCAGTTAAACTGACCACATGGGATATCTGATATGAGCTACACTGACCCCATGTGATATTAGATATGAGCTAAACTGACCCCATGCGATATCTGATATCAAATAAACTGACCCCATGTGATATCTGATATCAGCTAAACTGACCACATGGGATATCTGATATGAGCTACTCTGACCCATTGTGATATCTCATATCAGCTAAAATGACCACATGGGATATCTGATATCAGCTAAATGGACCCCATGTGATATCTGATATAAGATAAACTGACTCCATTTGATATCTGATATCAGCTAAACTGACCCCATGTGATAATTGATATCAGCTAAACTGACCCATTGTGATATCTGATATGAGCTACACTGACCCCTTGTAATACCTCATATCAGCTAAACTGACCAGATGTGATATCTGATATCAGCTAAACTAACCACATGTGATATTTTATATAATCTAAACTGACTCCAAGTGATATTTTATATTAGCTACACTGACCCCATGTGATATTTTATATTAGCTACACTGACCCCATGTGATATCGGATATCATCTTAACTGACCGCATATGATATCCAATATATTAGTTAAACTGACCACATGTTATATCTGATATGAGCTACACTGACCCCATGTGATATCTGATATCAGCTAAACTGACCCCATGTGATATCTAATATCAGCTAAACTGACCCCATGTGATATCTAATATCAGCTAAACTGACCCATGTGATATCAGATTTCAGCTAAACTGACCCCATGTGATATCTAATACCAGCTAAACTGACACCATGTGATATCTGATATCAGCTAAACTGACCCCATGTGATATCTAATATCAGCTAAACTGACCCCATGTGATATCTGATACCAGCTAAACTGACCCCATGTGATATCTGATACCAGCTAAACTGACCCCATGTGGTATCTGATATCAGCTAAACTGACCCCATGTGATATCTAATATCAGCTAAACTGACCCCATGTGATATCTAATACCAGCTAAACTGACCCCATGTGATATCTGATATCAGCTAAACTAACCCCATGTGATATCTGATATCAGCTAAACTGACCCCATGTTATATCTGATATCAGCTAAACTGACCCCATGTGATATCTAATATCAGCTAAACTGAACCCATGTGATATCTGATATCAGCTAAACTAACCCCATGTGATATCTGATATCAGCTAAACTGACCCCATGTTATATCTGATATCAGCTAAACTGACCCCATGTGATATCTAATATCAGCTAAACTGACCCCATGTGATATCTGATACCAGCTAAACTGACCCCATGTGATATCTGATACCAGCTAAACTAACCCCATGTGATATCAGATATCAGCTAAACTGACCCCATGTGATATCTAATACCAGCTAAACTGACCCCATGTGATATCAGAATCAGATATCAGCTAAACTGACCCCATGTGATATCTAATACCAGCTAAACTGACCCCTAGTGATATGTGATATCAGCTAAAATTACCCTATGTGATATCTGATATCAGCTAAATTGACCCCATATGATAATTGATATCAGCTAAACTCACTCATTGTGAGCTACACTGACCCCTTGTGATACCAAACTAACCAGATGTGATATCTGATATCAGTTGAACTGATCACATTGGATATTCGCTATGAGCTACACTGACTCTGTGTAATATCTGATATCAGCTAAACTGACCACATGTAATATCTTATATTAGCTACACTGACCCAATGTGATATCTGATATCAACTTAACTGACCGCATATGATATCCAATATCAGTTAAACTGACCACATGGGATATCTGATATGAGCTACACTGACCCCATGTGATATTAGATATGAGCTAAACTGACCCCATGCGATATCTGATATCAAATAAACTGACCCCATGTGATATCTGATATCAGCTAAACTGACCACATGGGATATCTGATATGAGCTACTCTGACCCATTGTGATATCTCATATCAGCTAAAATGACCACATGGGATATCTCATATCAGCTAAACGGACCCCATGTGATATCTGATATAAGATAAACTGACTCCATTTGATATCTGATATCAGCTAAACTGACCCCATGTGATAATTGATATCAGCTAAACTGACCCATTGTGATATCTGATATGAGCTACACTGACCCCTTGTAATACCTCATATCAGCTAAACTGACCAGATGTGATATCTGATATCAGTTAAACTGACCACATGGGATATCCCCTATGAGCTACACTGACCCCGTGTAATATCTGATATCAGCTAAACTAACCACATGTGATATTTTATATAATCTAAACTGACTCCAAGTGATATTTTATATTAGCTACACTGACCCCATGTGATATCGGATATCATCTTAACTGACCGCATATGATATCCAATATATTAGTTAAACTGACCACATGTTATATCTGATATGAGCTACACTGACCCCATGTGATATTAGATATCATCTACACTGACCCCATGTGATATCTGATATCAGCTAAACTTATATGAGCTACTCTGACCCATTGTGATATCACAAACAGTATCTCACAAAAGTGAGTACACCCCTCACATTTTTGTAAATATTTTATTATATCTTTTCATGTGACAACACTGAAGAAATTACACTTTGCTACAATGTAAAGTAGTGAGTGTACAGCCTGTATAACAGTGTTAATTTGCTGTCCCCTTAAAATAACTCAACACACAGCCATTAATGTCTAAGCCGTTGGCAACAAAAGTGAGTACACCCCTAAGTGGAAATGTCCAAATTGGGCTCAAAGTGTCAATTTTTTGTGTGGCCACCATTATTTTTCAGCACTGCCTTAACCCTCTTGGGCATGGAGTTCACCAGAGCTTCACAGGTTGCCACTGGAGTTCTCTTCCACTCTCCCATGATGACATCACGGAGCTGGTGGATGTTAGAGACCTTGCGCTCCCCCACCTTTCGTTTAAGGATACCCCACAGATGCTCATTAGGGTTTAGGTCAGGAGACATGCTAGGCCAGTCCATCACCTTTACCCTCAGCTTCTTTAGCAAAGCAGTGGACGTCTTGGAGGTGTGTTTGGGGTCATTATCATGTTGGAATACTGCCCTGCGGCTCAGTCTCCGAAGGGAGGGGATCATACTCTGCTTCAGTATGTCACAGTACATGTTGGCATTTATGGTTCCCTCAATGAACTGTAGCTCCCCAGTGCGGGCAGCACTCATGCAGGCACAGACCATGACACTCCCACCACCATGCTTTACTGTAGGCAAGACACACTTGTCTTTTTACTCCTCACCTGGTTGCCGCCACACAAGCTTGACACCATCTGAACCAAATAAGTTTATCTTGGTCTCATCGGACCACAGAAAATGTTTCCGGTAATCTATGTCCTTAGTCTGCTTGTCTTCAGCAAACTGTTTGTGGGCTTTCTTGTGCATCATCTTTAGAAGAGGCTTCCTTCTGGGATGACAGCCATGCAGACCAATTTGATGCAGTGTGACACGTATGGTCAGAGCACTGACAGGCTGACCCCCCACCCCTTCAACCTCTGCAGAAATGCTGGCAGCACTCATACATCTATTTCCCAAAGACAACCTCTGGATATGACGCTAAACACGTGCACTCAACTTCTTTGCTTGAACATGGCAAGGCCTGTTCTGAGTGGAACCTGTCCTGTGAAACCACTGTCTGGTCTTGCCCACCGTGCTGCAGCTCAGTGTCAGGTTCTTGGCAATCTTCTTAAAGCCTAGGCCATCTTTATGTAGATCAACAATTCTTTTTTTTTCAGATCCTCAGAGAGTTCTTTGCCATGAGGTGCCATGTTGAACTTCCATTGACCAGTATATGAGAGTGTGAGAGGAATAACACAAAATTTAACACACCTGCTCCCCATTCACACCTGAGACATTGTAACACTAACGAGTCACATGACCCTGAGGAGGGAAAATGGCTAATTGGGCCCAATTTGGATATTTCCACTTAGGGGTGTACTCACTTTTGTTGCCAATGGTTTAGACATTAATGGCTGTGTGTTAGTTATTTTGAGGGGACAGCAAATTTACACTTTTATACAGGTCGTACATGCACTACTTTACATTATAGCAAAGTGTCATTTCTTCAGTGTTGTCACATGAAAAGATATAATAAAATATTTACAAAAATGTGAGGGGTGTACTCACTTTTG
Source organism: Bombina bombina (assembly GCF_027579735.1). NCBI lineage: Eukaryota > Metazoa > Chordata > Amphibia > Anura > Bombinatoridae > Bombina > Bombina bombina. The sequence continues at coordinate 279,115,886 of NC_069507.1, forward strand.
TGAGATACTGTATCAGCTAAACTGACCACATGGGATATCTCATATCAGCTAAACTAACCCCATGTGATATCTGATATCAGTTAAACTGACCACGTGGGATATCTGCTATGAGCTACACTGACCGCGTGTAATATCTGATATCAGCTAAACTGACCCCATGTGATATTTGATATCAGCTACACTGACCCCATGTGATATCTGATATCAACTTAACTGACCGCATATGATATCTTATATCAGTTAAACTGACCACATGGGATATATGATATGAGCTACACTGACCCCATGTGATATTGAATATCAGATATTACCTGGGATCACTTGGTTTAAATAGTATCAGATATTACATGGGATCACTTGCTTTAAATAATATCAGATATTACATGGGGTCACTTGGTTTAAATATTAGATATCAAGTGGGGGCAGTTTAGCTGATTTCAAATATCACATGGGGTCAGTTTAGCTAATATCAGATATCACATGGAGTTGCATGGTTTAAATTATATGAGCTACACTGACCCCATGCAATATCTGATATTAGCTAAACTGACCCCATGTAATATTTGATATCAACTAAACTGACCCCATTTGATATCTGATATGAGCTAAACTGACCCCATGTGATATCTGCTATACACTAAACTGACCCCATGTTATATCTGGTAATAGCTAAACTGACCCCATGTAATATCTGCTATACACTAAACTGACCCCATGTAATATTTGATATTAGCTAAACTGACCCCATTTGATATCTGATATGAGCTAAACTGACCCCATGTGATATTTGATATCAGCTAAACTGACCGCATGTGATATTTGATATCAGCTAAACTGACCCCATGTGATATTTGATATCAGCTAAACTGACCCCATTTGATATCTGATATGAGCTAAACTGACGCCATTTGATATCTGATATCAGCTAAACTTACCCCATGTGATATTTGATATCAGCTAAACTGACCGCATGTGATATTTGATATCAGCTAAACTGACCCCATGTGATATTTGATATCAGCTAAACTTACCCCATGTGATATTTGATATCAGCTAAACTGACCCCATGTGATATTTGATATCAGCTAAACTGACCCCATGTGATATTTGATATGAGCTAAACTGACCCCATGTGATATTTGATATGAGCTAAACTGACCCCATGTGATATTTGATATGAGCTAAACTGACCCCATGTGATATTTGATATGAGCTAAACTGACCCCATGTGATATTTGATATGAGCTAAACTGACCCTAGGTGATATTTGATATGAGCTAAACTGACCCCATGTGATATCTGATATCAGCTAAACTGACCCCATGTGATATCTGATATCAGCTAAACTGACCCCATGTGATATTTGATATCAGCTAAACTGACCCCATGTGATATTTGATATCAGCTAAACTGACCCCATTTGATATCTGATATCAGCTAAACTGACCCCATGTGATATTTGATATCAGCTAAACTGACCGCATGTGATATTTGATATCAGCTAAACTGACCCCATGTGATATTTGATATCAGCTAAACTGACCCCATTTGATATCTGATATGAGCTAAACTGACGCCATTTGATATCTGATATCAGCTAAACTTACCCCATGTGATATTTGATATCAGCTAAACTGACCGCATGTGATATTTGATATCAGCTTAACTGACCCCATGTGATATTTGATATCAGCTAAACTTACCCCATGTGATATTTGATATCAGCTAAACTGACCCCATGTGATATTTGATATCAGCTAAACTGACCCCATGTGATATTTGATATGAGCTAAACTGACCCCATGTGATATTTGATATGAGCTAAACTGACCCCATGTGATATTTGATATGAGCTAAACTGACCCCATGTGATATTTGATATGAGCTAAACTGACCCCATGTGATATTTGATATGAGCTAAACTGACCCTAGGTGATATTTGATATGAGCTAAACTGACCCCATGTGATATCTGATATCAGCTAAACTGACCCCATGTGATATCTGATATCAGCTAAACTGACCCCATGTGATATTTAATATCAGCTAAACTGACCCCATGTGATATTTGATATCAGCTAAACTGACCCCATTTGATATCTGATATCAGCTAAACTGACCCATGTAATATCTGATAACAACTAGAATGAGTGAAAACCAGAAAAGACCCAAACAACAGGTAGAAAACCACACAACTGAACCACAGACAGTGAAGAGTTAGGGGTAGGAATGGTGCATCTGATAGACAGATTTTAAGGGGAAAGAATGTGCCTGATAGCCAAACTGTAAGGGGTAGGAATGGGCCCCCTGATAGCAGGGTATAAATGACTCCCCTGGAAGACAAACAGTAAGGGGTATGAATGGACTTTCACTCACATCAAACTCCTCCCAGAATCCAGCTTTTGATGCTTCGCTGCTCTCTGATTTCTTATCTAATTCGACCATTCGGTTCTGTATATCTGCTGCATTGACGCGTGTAGAGTAATATGGCTGAAAGATACAAATTATAAAGTGAGTATGAGTAAGGGAGTGCAAGGGACACTGTATGTGACACTGCATGTGACAAAGTATGTGAGACCATACGTGACAGCATGTGAACACGTCTGTGACACTACATATGACACTGTGTATGACACCATTTGTGACAATGTATTTGACACTAAGTGACACTGTTTGTGACACTACATGTTACAATGTATGTGAAAACATATATGATACATGTAACACCGTAACTGACACTGTATGTGACACCACATGTAACAATGTATGTAACACCGTTTGTGACAACATATATGACACTACATGTGACCATATGGGATGCTACATGTGACACCGTATGCAACAACGTATATGACACACAGGGCCGGATTTACATCTCAGGTGCCTGTAGGCACAAAAACCTGAAGCGCCCCCCTGCCCCCCCCCCCCCCCCAAAAAAAAAAGTGGAAAAAAATGAGGACTTTTTTTATTATTATTTATGACAACTAAAAATAAATATTAGATGTAAAATTACATTTTCCCTTTTATGGAGATACACAAATACACGCACCAATTGCAATATTTGTTGTAATGGAAGCTACACCAAAAATCAATATTCACTTGACTCAAATGGCCATACAATTTCTATAATGTATAACAAAAACAAATCATGTTAAACTTTTAATGCAAAATATTCTAAAGAAAACCCTATTTAAAGGGACATAAAATGTGACAGTTTGCTAGAGCATTTTAATATTGCACTAGTGCTTGCACAGAAGTGCGTTAGCCTCTTGCAAAAGAGTTAAACACATAGTCAATGTCAGTTCTGAGACAGCAATACACATCTGTGCAGACCCAGATGGGTTCATAGGACATGTTTATTGAAAAGCCATTAGTGTATTGCTTTTCTGGAGATGACTTTGACTATGTGCTTAACATTTTGCTGGAGTTAAACACAGTTTTGTGTAAACAATAGCAATATTAAAACTAGCAGCATGCAAGCTCATCAACAACCTGTGCAACCAGTGGAAGAAAACATAAAATGTAGGTATTTTTTCCACTACATGAAAAATTTTTTGTGAACTCTGATATTTTTGGTACAAATACACACAGATGTTACATTTATTTTGTTCTGAAATATAAATATAATATGATGTTGCTCTCAAAGGAAAACATGGAATGTTGTAGATTATATGTAATCCAGGGGTCAACAAATGTGTTTAAAATTAGAAATTAAATTTACCACAATACAAAAATACCACACTTACTTGATAAAAGAACAGATTAACAATTTTGTATGTGATGTGTGTGTATGTATATATATATATATATATATATATATATATATATATATATATATATATATATACACACATACATATACATACATATACATACATACATACAAACAAATATGCCATGTGAGTGGTTTACACACATACACATTTTACAGCCTTACAGTCTACAAACTTTGTTGTCAAAGTGCCCTAAAGGCTGTAAAATTTGTAAATCACAATTGGCAGCTTGTAATAAAGAGCAGAGCAGCTAGTCCCACATAACCTCCACACCTCCAATGCCTTTATAGAACAAAAACATTCATCCTGAAGCAGAATTTACCCCCCTGGCTATAAAAATGCCCTACAGCACATAACAAGTGAATACACTGCAACCCTCTCTGGTAGCCAAGGGGTTAAAGTGCTCTGCTTGTTATGTTGCCATTCAGCATTAGAAGCCTTGTACAGTCCTAACCTGTTGTTTTGAAGCTTTCATTCCTCAACAAAAAGTGTCTGCTACACATCAGCATGGAGCTTGGCTGTGTGAGGCAACAGAAGTACATAAAATAAAAGTGAAACTAAACATGCCTGGCGAAAATGGGAGGGGTTTAGTTTTAATATTTGCCCCTCTCTCCTTCATGGCTCCCTCAACTGCTGTAACATATTCCCAATAAACACTCAACTTTGTTCTGTAAGCACCTTGCAGTACAATTCTTACTAAAATTAATGCCCTCACCAAAAAAAAAAAAAAAAAAAAAAATTTTTTTTTTTTTTTTATTACTGACAGGCAGGCGCCCCTCACTGCAAGGCGCCTGTAGGCACATGCCTACTGTGCCTAATGGGAAATCCGGCCCTGATGACACATGTGACACCATATGTGAAAATTTTAACTTTGGATTAGCAGCAGCTGATGGCTCCTAAAGGCAGGTCCCTCAAATAGTCAGATAGTAATTAGTAATAATATTATTCTCATGCATTAGTAATAGTATTATTACTCACACATGCTAGTAAAAATAATCGTCTAGATTATGAGTTTTGCGTTATGAGTGAAAAAGCCTCATAACGCTGCTTTTTCACTACCGCTGCTATTACGAGTCTTGCAGGTATCGGTGGTACAAAGCTGTACCATAAAACTCATAACTAAAGTGTTACAAAGTACACTAACACCCTAAACTACCTATTAACCCCTAAACAGAGGCCCCCGCATCACAAACACTAAAAGAAAATTATTAACCCCTAATCTGCCGCTCCAGACATCGCTGCCACTATAATAAACATATTAACCCCTAAACTGCCGCCCTCCCGCATCGTAAACACTAGTTAAATATTATTAACCCCTAATCAGCTGTCCCTAACATTGCCGCAACCTACATTACTGTTATTAACCCCTTATCTGCTGCCCCCAAAATCGCCACCACCTAACTACACTTATTAACCCCTAATCTGCTGCCCCCAATGTCGCCGCTACTATACTAAAGTTATTTACCCCTAAACCTCTGGCCTCCCACATCACTAACACTAAATAAATATATTAACCCCTAAACCTAACCCTAAGTCTAACCCTAACACCCCTAACTTTAATATAATTAAAACAAATCTAAATAAAACCTACTATTAATAACTAAATAATTCCTATTTAAGACTAAATACTTACCTGTAAAATAAACCCTAAGCTAGCTACAATATAACTAATAGTTACATTGTAGCTATCTTAGGTTTTATTTTTATTTCACAGGCAAGTTTTTATTTATTTTAACTAGGTATATTAGTTAGTAAATAGTTATTAACTATTTACTAACTACCTAGTTAAAATAAATACAAATTTACTTGTAAAATAAAACCTAACCCGAGTTACACTAAAACCTAACATTACACTAAAATTAAATAAATTAAATTAACAAAATACATTCATCTAAATTACAGAAAATAATAAACACTAAATTACACAAAATAAAAAAGAAATAAAAAAGTGGATCTTCGGGGGTTAGTGTTAGGTTTTATTAAGGGTTTATTGGGTGGGTTTTATTTTTAGATTAGGGTTTTGGGCACAGAAAAAGAGCTAAATACCCTTTTAAGGGCAATGCCCATCCAAATGGGCATTGCCCTTAAAATGCCCATTTGGATTCAGGGCAATGGGGAGCTTAGGTTTTTTTAGATATGATTTTATTTGGGGGGTTTGGTTGTGTGGGTGGTGGGTTTTACTGTTGGGGGGTTGTTTGTATTTTTTTATTACAGGTAAAAGAGCTGATTTCTTTGGGGCAATGCCCCGCAAAAGGCCCTTTTAAGGGCCATTGGCAGTTTAGTGTAGGCTAGGGTTTTTTTTTTATTTTGGGGGGGCTTTTTATTTTGATAGGGCTTTTAGATTAGGTGAAATTAGTTTAAATATTTGATAATTTCTTTTTTATTTTGTGTAATTTAGTGTTTATTTCGTAATTTAGTTAATTGTATTTAATTAATGTAATTTATTTAATTTTAGTGTAATGTTAGGTGTTAGTGTGAGGCAGGTTAGGTTTTATTTTACAGGTAAATTTGTATTTATTTTAACTAGGTAGTTAGTAAATAGTTAATAACTATTTACTAACTAGTCTACCTAGTTAAAATAAATACAAACTTAGCTGTGAAATAAAAAAAAACCCTAAGATAGCTATAATGTAACTATTAGTTATATTATTGCTATCTTAGGGTTTATTTTATAGGTAAGTATTTAGTTTTAAATAGGAATTATTTAGTTAATGATAGAAATTTTTATTTAGATTTATATTAATTATATTAAAGTTAGGGGTGTTAGGGTTAGGGTTAGACTTAGGTTTAGGGGTTAATATATTTATTTAGTGTTAGTGATGTGGGAGGCCAGAGGTTTAGGGGTTAATAAGTTTAGTATAGTGACGGCGGCAACGTTGGGGGTCGGCAGACTAGGGGTTAATAAATTTATGTAGTGGTGGCGATGTTGGGGGGCGGCAGATTAGGGGTTATTAAATTTATGTAGGTGGCGGCGACATTGGGGGCGGCAGATTAAGGGTTAATAAGTGTAAGTAGGTGTCGGCGATGTCGGGGGCGTAAGATTAGGGGTTAATAAATGTAATGTAGGTGTCGGCGATGTTGGGGACGGCAGATTAGGGGTGTTTAGACTCGGGGTTTATGTTAGGGTGTTAGGTGTAAACATAAATTTTCTTTCCCCATAGGAATCAATGGGGCTGCATTACGGAGCTTTACGCTCCTTTATTGCAGGTGTTAGGCTTTTTTTTAGCCGGTTCTCCCCATTGATGTCTATGGGGAAATCGTGCACGAGCGCGTAAAACCATCTTAAAGCAGCGCTGGTATTTGTGGGCGGTATGGAGCTCAACACTGCCATATTGCCTGCTAACGCCGGGTTTTTGCAAACCTATAATAGCAGCGCTATTAAAAATGAGCAAAGGAAATAACTTGCAAATTATTACCGAGCCGCTCATAGCGCAAAACTCGTAATCTGGCCGAATGTTATTTACAAACATTAGTAAAATTATTACTCAAACACAGTTATAATAATATTACTCACACACATTAGTAATAATACTATCACTCACACACATTAGTAACATTACCACTCACACACACATTAGTAATAATAATATTAATTAAACACGTTAGTGATAATAATATTGATTACACACATTAGTAATAATAATATTAATCACACACATTAGTAATAATAATATTAATTAAACACGTTCGTGATAATATTGATTACACAAATTAGTAATAATATTAATCACACACATTAGTAATAATACTATCACTCACACACATTAGCAGTAATAATATTAATCACACACATTAGTAATAATAATAATCACACATACTAGTAATAATAATATTAAACACATTGATGATAACAATATTGATCACACACATTAGAAATAATAATATTAATCACACACATTAGTAATAATAATAGTAATCACACATACTAGTAATAATATTAATCACACACATTAGTAATAATAATATTAATCAAACACGTTAGTGATAATAATATAGATTACACACATTAGCAGTAATAATATTAATCACACACACTAGTAATAATAATATTAATCACACACACTAGTAATAATAATATTAATCACACACACTAGTAATAATAATATTAATCACACACATTAGTAATAATAATATCACTCACACACATTAGTAATAATAATAATATTAATCACACACAATAATAATAATAATAATATTAATCACACACATTAGTAATAATAATATTAATCACATACATTAGTAATAATAATATTAATCACACACATAAGTAATAATAATATTAATCACACACACTAGTAATAATAATATTAATCACACACATTAGTAATAATAATAGTAATCACACACACTAGTAATAATAATAATATTAATCACACACATAAGTAATAATAATATTAATCACACACATTAGTAATAATAATAATATTAATCACACACACTAGTAATAATAATATTAATCACACACATTAGTAATAATAATATTAATCACACACATTAGTAATAATAATAATAGTAATCACACACACTAGTAATAATAATAATCATATTAATCACACACATAAGTAATAATAATATAACTCACACACATTAGTAATAATAATAATATCACTCACACACATTAGTAATAATAATAATATTCACACACATTAGCAGTAATACTAATAATCACACACAATAGTAATAATAACAATAATAATAATAATAATATTAATCACACACACACTAGTAATAATAATCACCTAAATTACAAGTTATGCTCTGTTATGGTATAACCCGGATATCAAGGGTTAATACCAGATGAAAGATGCCCTGAATACGGATCAGCAACACACGAACCCAGTTAATTCCCCCCAAACATGAGACCAAGCTCCATCTTGAGAGTAAAACAGAATGTGTTTTATTAAGGGCTATATGCCCAGTATTTATGCAAGTCTCCCACCTGGTTGACACTCCCTAGGAGACCAGATGGGGGGTTGGAAGAAGATAGTACATTAGATAGAGGGAAGACGCCCTTTTACAGGATACAATAGGATTGCATTACTTAACCAAATAAACAATTAAACACAAGAAAACAAGGGAGTCCTTCCTGACACCTGGCAGTCCGATTAAACAATGTGAACGCTTATCACATAAACTTAATTACAGTAAACAATAGCTGATGTCAGGAAACCTGTTTTCAGAAAATAGTTTCTCAAAGCTGAACAAAGCTAACCCTTCCAGTACTGACAGAGGGGTCTGTCACACGGCTCCCTCCTGGTGGGACACTCTGGAAGACCCGGCTTGACCCTTTGGCGGGTCAACTTGGAGATGACCGGACTAGGAGGTGGTAGGAATGTCAGTTTGCAGGGACAATCCATCTGCATTCCCTTTATGAGAGAGAATTCCTGTCCGTATAAATAAGGGTTCAACTTCTTCAGTGCCCAGACCAGGGCTAAACATTCCTTCAAGTTTTTGTTTTCAGAGACGCTTCGTTCCAGTTGGAGACAAATCCCATCGGCTTCTTTACGAGTTTTTTGTACCTGCTCTTTATAGGTATCCACAATCCCTTCATACTGACATAGGGTGCCCTTGAGTTGCTGCACCTCACTATGGGCCAGCGTCAGCTTCTCCTCCAGTGTTGCTAAGTTTGTCTTTAATGTTTCATGTTCCACTCTCAAGCTGGTGTTTTCTGCAGTCTGTCGGTGCAGCTTGTCTAGCAGAGATTCCCGTTCTAAACGCGCTTTTTCCTTTGCGCTCCTCTTCTCTCCTGCTAGCACTGTTACGTGATTGTTTAATGTGACCAGTTCATCCTCTACTTGACTCTTCTCCTTCATCAGCGTATTGTAACAGGACTTCCACGCATCAATGGCGGATAGAGATTTACTGAGCTCAGTGTCCTGGGGCTCAGCAGCAGGTGGGTCAGTCTCTGCGGCACGGATCTGGGCACGGGTAGTCACAGGGTTAACATTGGCAGGACCCATGGGAGCGTAGGCAGAAACAAGGGGGGCCAAGTTATTTTCAAGGAGAACATCAGCTGGTAAGTCCTCCATGACCCCCACATTCACAGGTCTAGCACCCAATCCCCAATCCAAATGCACCCAGGCAACAGGTAGGCGGAACACAGCGCCCCCTGCTACCCTCACAGCCACAGTGTCTCTGGTGTGCTGGTTCTCAGACACCAAGTTCTTTTGGAGCAAGGTCATGGTAGCACCAGTATCCCGTAGACCACTGACCTCCTTGCACGGGGTCTGCTTCATGTAGGATGCCCCAGCATTCTTCCTCCTCTACGCAGTGGGCAGCAGGCTGAGGGTTACATGGGTTTCCACCGGTGGGTCTCCTCCAGGACTGTGCTTGGTTCGCTGTTTTTAGGGGACACTCTGGTCTTTTGTGCCCTAGTTGCTTACATCCAAAGCACCGAATAGGCTGTGAGTAGTTCCGTAAGTTGCACCGGGCTGTCTGAGGATAGTTCGTGGCTGGAGGCCCTGTGGTAAAGCGGTGCGCCGGGGGTTGGTAACTGGTAGCTGCTGGGGTGACTGGGGGTCTGTACTCCACTCTGGCAGGGATTTTAGTGGTAGCAGTGTCCAGTTTGCGGGCATCCGTATACTCATCTGCAAGGCGAGCAGCTTCATGCAGGGTGGAGGGTTTACGGTCCCGAACCCACTCTCTAACTCCTGTGGATAACTTGTCGAAGCAATGTTCCAACAGGAATAGCTGCAGCACCTCTTCCCCGGATACGGCTTGGCACCCCGCCATCCAGTGAGCTGCTGTGCGGTGCACCTTACATGCCTACTCGATGTAGGAATCTCCAGCTAGTTTAACAGTGTCTCTGAACCGTCTCCTGTATGCCTCCGGTGTAATCGCATACCTGGAGAGCAGAGCCTCTTTTACAGCATTATAATCTCCGACTTCCTCCTCTGGAATGGCCGAAAAGCCTCGCTGGCCCGGCCGGATAATTTTCCGGATATCGTGACCCAGTCCTCTGCGGGTACCTTGTGTAGTGCACATTGCCTCTCAAAATTCGCAAGGTACCCATCAATCTCTTCTTCTGTTTCAATGAAGTTTTTAAAAGCTGCAAAATGTACTTTTCTCTTTTCCACTGGGGTTGCTGTGACTTGGGCTGCTGCAGCGCTGCTTTGGCGAAGTAGGTTGGCCCCCACAGCGGCTATGACCCGGTCGATAATTTCTGTAGTCGGGTTGGGGCCATAATGTGCCAGTCTTATTTTAACCGCCCGGTCAAAGCTTGCTTCTTCGGGGGTTCTGTCTGATATGCTGGGCCCATTGGTTCCTTCGGTCCCTGGTACTCCGTCCATATCGGTCAGTATTGTAATAATCTCCCTCTTCCTGAGGTTACTGGCTTGTCGGCCCCATTGTTCTAGCAGGTCTTTAAGGGTAGCTCTTTTCAGCCTTTCATACGGTACTCCCATTAGGTCTGGATGTGTAGTTGCTCTTCTGGGCGATGAGGACCATACTGTCGCTTGCCACCAGTTGTTATGGTATAACCCGGATATCAAGGGTTAATACCAGATGAAAGATGCCCTGAATACAGTATCAGCAACACACGAACCCAGTTGATTCCCCCCAAACATGAGACCAAGCTCCATCTTGAGAGTAAAACAGAATGTGTTTTATTGAGGGCTATATGCCCAGTATTTATGCAAGTCTCCCACCTGGTTGACACTCCCTAGGAGACCAGATGGGGGGTTGGAAGAAGATAGTACATTAGATAGAGGGAAGATGCCCTTTTACAGGATACAATAGAATTGCATTACTTAACCAAATAAACAATTAAACACAAGAAAAAAAGGGAGTCCTTCCTGACACCTGGCAGTCTGACTCTGGAGGTGATTAAACAATGTGAACGATTATCACCTAAACTTAATTACAGTAAACAATAGCTGATGTCAGGAAACCTGTTTTCAGAAAATAGTTTCTCAAAGCTGAACAAAGTTAACCCTTCCAGTACTGACAGAGGGGTCTGTCACATGCTCTAAACCCGGTGCGTAAGTAACACTAAAAAGTTAGCGGTACCGCACTTTCCATAGCGCTGCCATCACAAGTTACTAAAAAACCTTCTTGTATTGTGAGATATGGTGTGATAAGCTCCATACCGCACAAAAGCCAAGTCCTGACTTGACGTGCTCATGCACGTTTTCCCCCATAGACATCAATGGAGAAAAAGTGTTAGAAAAACACCTGCGATTGCGGAATGTCAATCGTTATAACGCATTCCCCATTAATGTCTATGAAGACAAGAAAGTTATGTATAAATATAACACCCTAACATAAACCCCTAGTCTAAATACCCCAAATCTGCTGCCCCCGACTCTAAATAAAGTGATTAACCCCTAAACCACTGCCCCCCGCATCGCTAACACCTAAATAAAGTTAATAACTCATAAACCTCCGCCCCACACATCGCTGACACTAAATAAAGTGATTAACCCCTAAACCACTGCCCCCCACATCGCTAACACCTAAATAAAGTTAATAAATCCTAAACCTCCGCCCCACACATCGTCGACATTAAATAAAGATATTATTAGACCCGCTCTGAATAGAAACAGTAAGCAAGAAAGTTAAACATTTAAAATGTTTGGTAAGACACTCTGTGTCAAAGATATATGACGGATACAAAATCCGGACTTAAAGAGATACACATGTGAGTCACACTCACATCAAACAATGTCTAGGCTCGATTATTTTTTAATATCTGATAAAATCCTAAGTTATGAAGTGGCCACGGATATCAAGGAAATCATAATTTCAGATCATGCCATTATTACCCTAAATATTAAAGTTAGGAATAATCAGGCATCAGGTTTTTCTTTCCTAGTTATCTTGCTAATAATGTCCAATTTAAAGCCTGGATGAAATTAAAATGGAAGGACTTTTATCAGTTGAATTATACCCCAGAAATACGAACTGAAATCTTATGGGAAACCTTTAAAGCGCTAATAAGAGGTGAGATTAAGGTGTATCTAATTATTTAAAAACGTAAAATGGTTGCTAGGGATACGCAACTGGCGAATCAATTACGTAATGCATACAACTCATACATTAGTGACCCTGCCAAGAACTTAGGACTAGGTTCTATTTTTATAGGCATGGGGGTAAACCTGGTAAATTCCTTGCAATTATAATTAAAACTAAAAAAAAAGAAATCTTTGATAGAATCTCTTAAAAACCCACAGGGCAGGATCACTTATATTAACAAAATTAATGAGTATATCTTACAATATTTCCAGAAATTATACTCAACTAATATAATAGATTGTCAAGTTAAGGAGAATTTTTGGAAAAGTACACAAACTCCAAAGTTAGCAAAAAAACTAATTAGTCGAATTTAATACTCCTATTTCCCATAAAGAAGTAAATATTGCCATTAAGAGAGCCGCTGGACTAGATCAGATACCAGTGGAACTTTATAAATGTCTTTCAGAAGATATTACACCAACATTGGTTAAATTAAATAATAATTATTACGTGGAGGGTATGCCTTGTTCCATATACTTTACGGCATCTTTAATATCTTTGATTCCAAAAAAAGGTAAAGATAGAGAAGAGATCAGTTCGTATAGGCCTATTTCGTTATTAACCTCTTAAGGACATATGACGGAATTTTTCCGTCATAAAACAATTGAGCAAACTGAAAGCTGTGTCCTTAAAGGGTTAAATAGTGATTACAAAATTCTTACAAGTATTATAGCAACTAGGCTTAAATCTTGTATTGGACCCCTTATTCACAAAGACCAATTAGGTTTTATGCCAGGTAGAAACTCTTCACGTAACATAATGAAAATTCAATTGATATTGAACAGCTTCCAGGCATTGCAGAAAAGGAACCTTTTAAAGGGACCAGATGCAGCAATAGTCTCAATAGGTGCAGAGAAGGCCTTCAACTCCATTACTTGGGATTATTTGTTCACAGTGCTTTCTAGGATTGGAGTCAAGGGCCCTTTCTTTAATTTCATTCATTTAATTTATAAACAGCCTAATTGCTGCTATTATTATTAATGACCGTCCTTCACCTAGTTTCCACTTACACAGAGGATCAAGGCAAGGTTGCCCCCTGTCCCCTTATTTATTTAACCTGGCCCTTGAGCCCCTAGCTATTTGTTTAAGAAGAGACATTGATGGGATCAAAATGCGCACAAGAAAGGTTACGTTGCTATATGCGGACGACTTACTAGTTTTAATGTTAAATACCGAAAGAAATATCCCTTTATTAATCCAACTACTACAGGAGTTTAGCGCCTTTTCGGGCTATAAGGTCAATACAGCTAAAACAGAATTTTTTGGGGTAAAGAAACAAAAAAAATTATATCAAGGTTCTCAGTTCAAAGAAGCAAAAGAAGCATTTATATATCTAGGTATCAAATTAGCTAAAGATAGCAATGATTGGTACAGGCTTAACTATCCCCCAATTTTTGCTAAAATAAATTCTGATTTGGAAAATTGGGCTAAATTTAAACTAACCCTAACAGGTAAAGTAAATCTGATAAAGATGGTGATATTCCCCAAACTCTTCTATTTAATGCAGAATTTACTAATCGTGATAAATAGGAAAGACCTAAGTATATTTAAACAGAGATGCCTTCAATTCCTGTGGGGGGGGGGAAACGGAGAGCCATTGCCTTTAAAACTCTTTCATTATTTAGGGCTGATGGTGGCCTGGCTCTACCAGACATTGAAATATATCATCTAGTGGCTATCATGAAGATAGCATTAGATTGGCTAACTGGAAGTGATTACTATGCAGTGACAGCTTTGGAAGAAAATCTTGTCCAGCCATACTCTCTTAAGGTGCTACTCCATTGTACAGATGATAATTGGCCCTGTAACAGGTAAACAATTACCTGTTATCCAAAATGTCATTGTTGTATGGCAAAAAATACTAAAAAAGTTATGTATTAATCCTAGATTTTCTAAATATTTGACCATAATGGGTAATCCCAATTTCACCCCGGCACTAAGATCGAAAACTTTTGGAGATTGGGCCCTAAAGGGGCTAAGGTATATCTGGCAACTTAGAGTGCAAACTACTGTCAGGGTTTTTCCCCTGCTTTGTTTGCCATTTGCTGCTGGCAGCCATTTTACTCACCTCTCTTACTGAATCTGGTACAGAGTGTGTGATGCTGCTCTTTTCCTGCACACCCTCTTATGGCCAGACTGGTGTATATCATCCGTGCGAGACAGGTTGCAGTCTCAGAATTGTGATGTCATCACTTATTATTTAAAGGGCCTCTGTTCAGTATGCTTTGCCCTTGTGTTTTCTCAGACCTGTTTGTGAGTTCCTGTGTTCCAGTTCCTGTGTATTACCTGGCTGTCTGACATCCCTCCTGGTTCTTGAGTCTGGCTTGTTCCTGACTCTGCTGTTCTCTTTGTTCCTGATTCTGGCACGTCTGACTCCTTGCTTTGGCTCCTGACTCGGCTTGTCTGACTATTCGCTTTGGCTCCTGACATGGCTCGTCTGACTTCCAGCTCTGGCTTTGACTCCTGGCTTGTTATTTGACTTGTGGACTTGTTATTTTTTGTTATTAATAAAAGGTGTGATTATTTTTGCACTTCTCATCTCAGTCTGATTCCTGGCACCCTGACATTACGCAAGGGCCATGAATCCTGATGGTGCTAATTATCCACCTTTACCTACCATAATTTCCAGGATGGATGAACAGGATCACCGCTTGGATCAATTTGCACTAGCCCTGCAAACCCTGCTAATTCGCACTGCACATTTGGACCAGAGTTTCCCACAAGTTATGGCTGCTCCTGTTTCCGCTGCTGCACCTAGTCCTACCAGGAGCATGTCTGGTTCTGCACCTCTACCTCAGTGATATGGAGGCGATCCTATTCAGTGCAGAGGCTTTTTGAACCAGGTGGGCATTTACTTTGAGATGTTACCTCAGGCGTTTCCCTCTGACAGAGCTAAGGTGGGATTTCTCATCTCATTACTCTATGACACAGCTCTTGCCTGGGCTAATCCCTTGTGGGAAACTAATAAACCTGTGATTTCAAATTACCCTGAATTTGTGGCCTTCTTTCAAAGGGTATTTGATGTTCCAGCTCGCTCCTCCTCTGCTGCTAAATGACTCATGCCCATTCAGCAATTATGAGATCTGTTGCTCAGTATGCCATTGAGTTCCGTACACTTGCCGCAGAGGTATGTTGGAACAATGAAGCCCTTGTTGCCGCCTTCTTTCATGGGCTCTCTGATGCGATTAAAGAAAAGTTGCTGCTAGAGATTTACCAGAGGATCTTGAGGCATTGGTGTCTTTTATCCTAATTGACATCAGAGTCAGAGAGAGGCCCTCTTTCAAGGAGCACTTGCGGAAGCCTCCTGTTCCGTTGTCTCCTACATGTTCGTTCCCACCCATGCCTCCCTCTCCTCCCATGCCTGGGATTCACGCGTGTCTTTAGGAGAGGGCCTTTAGGAGGAGGGAGGGGCTCTGCTTCTATTGTGCATTACAGGGCCACCTTTTAAAGTCTTGTCCTACACAGCCAGGAAACACTTGCACCTAAGGTCGTGTTGGGGGAAGACCTTGGGTGGTTTATCCTCGTCCACTGAACCGCTAAAGGAGAAACCTTTGGTCACGGTTGTCCTTTCCTGGGTGGACTCCTCCATACTCACCCAGGCTCTTGTTGACCATGGTGCTGCGGGCTATTTTATTAACAGTGCTTTTATATCAAAGCACTCCATTCCTGTATTGCCTCGGTCCATTCCACTTGCTATTGAGGCCATTGATGACAGGCCCCTTCAGCCCACACTTGTTACTCACGAAACCGCTCCGTTATCCATGGCTGTTGGGGCTCTCCATTTTGAAACCCTCCAGTTCCAGGTGATAAACTCTCCATATTTTCCGGTTGTTTCCGGTCTCGATTGGAGCAGGTCCGAAATTTTGTCATGGTCTCCGCAATGTATTTCCACTTGTCTTCTGGAACCAGTCAAAGTCTTGTGCATTTCTTTGATATCTCAATTGCCAGAGGAGTACCGAGCGTTCCTAGATGTTTTTGACAAGGTGCGTGCCGGTACGTTGCCTCCTTACCGGTCTTACGATTGTGCCATAGACCTGCAACCCGGAGCCATTCCTCCTTGGGGCCGGGTTTACCCTCTGTCTGTTGCGGAGAATTGTGCTATGTAGGAGTATGTTGCCGATGCTCTGTCGCAGGGAATCATCCGCAAATCCTGCTCTCCTACAAAAACCAAACTCGTTTGGACAAGTCAGGCCCGCATTGCCTCAAATGCAAAGCATTAGAGGCAGATATACAGTATATCATTGTTTTTTGGGCTGCCCTAAAATAAAGACATTTTGGTATAAAATAAACTATTGGTCAAATAAAATTAATCAAAATCATTTAAAAATAATAGACAATCATAGTTTTTTAATAGATGGCCAAAAAGAAACCCATATTAAAAATGTCTGTGAAATTAATGCCATAATTATGGTAGGTAGACTATTGATCTTGAAATATTGGAAATCGAAGAAAGACCCCCAATTTGACAGAATTCCAACAGAAACTTAAAAATCAAATAATCATGGAACAAATGGACACCTCAAACTCAGAAACTCAAATTAAGCGCTTCTTTCACAACTGGATGAGTGTAATTATAAGCTTCCCCAAGGAGATACAAAGGCAGCTGATTGTACCTTTCAGAGGTACCATGTTTCTTGAATTGGCCATTGTCGATAATGAATTTCTTATATGTAATTGGCAAGAGTCCATGAGCTAGTGAGGGGCAAAGTTTCCCAAACCTCAAAATGCCTATAAATACACCCCTCACCACACCCACAATTCAGTTTTACACACGTTGCCTCCTATGGAGGTGGTGAAGTAAGTTTGTGCTTGATTTTATTCTGTGGTATGCGCTTCTCAGCATTTTGAAGCAGAATTCCTCTCAGAGTACAGTGTTTGTCAGAGGGATGTGAAGAGAGTATCACCTATTGATTTTATGGTTTTCCTCATGGGAAATCTTTTCAAAAGTTCTCTGTTATCGGTAGTAAAGATTCATCTCCTACCTCCCTTTTCAGATCGACGATATACTCTCATATTCCATTACATCTACTGATACTTTTTCAGTACTGGTTTGGCTATCTGCTATATGTGGATGGGTGTCTTTCGGTAACTATGTTTTCATTACTTAAGACACTCTCAGCTATGGTTTGGCACTTTATGTATTAATATAAAGTTTTAAATATATGTATTGTACTTATATTTGCCATGAGTCAGGTTTATGTATATTTCCTTTTGCAGACTATCAGTTTCAAAATTGTGAAACATATTTAGGAAGTTATTTTTTCTTACCTGGGGTATAGTCTTTTCTTTAAATTGACTGCTTTTTCATTAAGTTTCACGGGCAAAATTAGGCTTGCGTGTTCGCAAAATGCTGATATTTATTGTGCCATTCTTGGTGTGAGAAATTTTTTTTGCCGCAAAGTTACGTTCGGTGACGCAAATTTGTAATTTCCGGCATCTTAGTTAACACCAGGTTTCCTTGCACAAGGTTGCGTCTGCCATGATGCGAGTTGCGTCATTTCCGGATGTTGTTAGCGCCCAAAAAACATAATTTATGTAAGAACTTACCTGATAAATTCATTTCTTTCATATTAGCAAGAGTCCATGAGCTAGTGACGTATGGGATATACATTCCTACCAGGAGGGGCAAAGTTTCCCAAACCTCAAAATGCCTATAAATACACCCCTCACCACACCCACAAATCAGTTTAACGTATAGCCAAGAAGTGGGGTGATAAGAAAAAAGTGCGAAAGCATAAAAAATAAGGAATTGGAATAATTGTGCTTTATACAAAAAAATCAAAAAGACCACAAAAAAGGGTGGGCCTCATGGACTCTTGCTAATATGAAAGAAATGAATTTATCAGGTAAGTTCTTACATAAATTATGTTTTCTTTCATGTAATTAGCAAGAGTCCATGAGCTAGTGACGTATGGGATAATGACTACCCAAGATGTGGATCTTCCACGCAAGAGTCACTAGAGAGGGAGGGATAAAATAAAGACAGCCAATTCCGCTGAAAATAATCCACACCCAAAATAAAGTTTAAATCTTATAATGAAAAAAACTGAAATTATAAGCAGAAGAATCAAACTGAAACAGCTGCCTGAAGTACTTTTCTACCAAAAACTGCTTCAGAAGAAGAAAACACATCAAAATGGTAGAATTTAGTAAAAGTATGCAAAGAAGACCAAGTTGCTACTTTGCAAATCTGATCAACCAAAGCTTCATTCCTAAACGCCCAGGAAGTAGAAACTGACCTAGTAGAATGAGCTGTAATCCTTTGAGGCAGAGTTTTACCCGACTCGACATAAGCATGATGAATTAAAGATTTCAACCAAGATGCCAAAGAAATGGCAGAGGCCTTCTGACCTTTCCTAGAACCGGAAAAGATAACAAATAGACTAGAAGTCTTTCGGAAATTCTTAGTAGCTTCAACATAATATTTCAAAGCTCTAACTACATCCAAAGAATGCAATGATCTCTCCTTAGAATTCTTAGGATTAGGACATAATGAAGGAACCACAATTTCTCTACTAATGTTGTTAGAATTCACAACCTTAGGTAAAAATTTAAAAGACGTTCGCAACACCGCCTTATCCTGATGAAAAATCAGAAAAGGAGACTCACAAGAAAGAGCAGATAATTCAGAAACTCTTCTAGCAGAAGAGATGGCCAAAAGAAAAAAAACTTTCCAAGAAAGTAATTTAATGTCTAATGAATGCATAGGTTCAAACGGAGGAGCTTGAAGAGCCCCCAGAACCAAATTCAAACTCCAAGGAGGAGAAATTGACTTAATGACAGGTTTTATACGAACCAAAGCTTGCACAAAACAATGAATATCAGGAAGATTAGCAATCTTTCTATGAAAAAGAACAGAAAGAGCAGAGATTTGTCCTTTCAAGGAACTTGCAGACAAACCTTTATCCAAACCATCCTGAAGAAACTGTAAAATTCTCGGAATTCTAAAAGAATGCCAGGAAAAGTGATGAGAAAGACACCAAGAAATGTAAGTCTTCCAGACTCTATAATATATCTTCCTAGATACAGATTTACGAGCCTGTAACATAGTATTAATCACAGAGTCAGAGAAACCTCTTTGACTAAGAATCAAGCGTTCAATCTCCATACCTTTAAATTTAAGGATTTGAGATCCTGATGGAAAAAAGGACCTTGCGACAGAAGGTCTGGTCTTAACGGAAGAGTCCACGGTTGGCAAGAGGCCATCCGGACAAGATCCGCATACCAAAACCTGTGAGACCATGCTGGAGCCACCAGCAGAACAAACGAGCATTCCTTCAGAATCTTGGAGATTACTCTTGGAAGAAGAACTAGAGGCGGAAAGATATAGGCAGGATGATACTTCCAAGGAAGTGACAATGCATCCACTGCTTCCGCTTGAGGATCCCTGGATCTGGACAGATACCTGGGAAGTTTCTTGTTTAGATGGGAAGCCATCAGATCTATTTCTGGAAGTCCCCACATTTGAACAATCTGAAGAAAAAACCTCTGGGTGAAGAGACCATTCGCCCGGATGTAAGGTTTGGCGACTGAGATAATCCGCTTCCCAATTGTCTATACCTGGGATATGAACCGCAGAAACTAGACAGGAGGTGGATTCCGCCCATACCAGTATTCGAGATACTTCTTTCATAGCCAGAGGACTGTGAGTCCCTCCTTGATGATTGATGTATGCCACAGTTGTGACATTGTCTGTCTGAAAACAAATGAACGATTCTCTCTTTAGAAGAGGCCATGACTGAAGAGCTCTGAAAATTGCACGGAGTTCCAAAATATTGATTGGTAATCTCACCTCCTGAGATTCCCAAACCCCTTGTGCTGTCAGAGACCCCCAAACAGCTCCCCAACCTGTCAGACTTGCATCTGTTGAAATTACAGTCCAGGTCGGAAGAACAAAAGAAGCCCCCTGAACTAAACGATGGTGATCTGTCCACCACGTCAGAGAGTGTCGTACAATCGGTTTTAAAGATATTAATTGAGATATCTTTGTGTAATCCCTGCACCACTGGTTCAGCATACAGAGCTGAAGAGGTCGCATGTGAAAACGAGCAAAGGGGATCGCGTCCGATGCAGCAGTCATAAGACCTAGAATTTCCATGCATAAGGCTACCGAAGGGAATGATTGTGATTGAAGGTTTCGACAAGCTGAGATCAATTTTAGACGTCTCTTGTCTGTCAGAGACAGAGTCATGGACACTGAATCTATCTGGAAACCTAAAAAGGTTACCCTTGTTTGAGGAATCAATGAACTTTTCGGTAAATTGATCCTCCAACCATGATCTTGAAGAAACAACACAAGTCGATTCGTATGAGATTCTGCTAAATGTGAAGACTGAGCTAGTACCAAGATATCGTCCAAATAAGGAAATACCACAATACCCTGTTCTCTGATTACAGACAGAAGGGCACCGAGAACCTTTGAAAAAATTCTTGGAGCTGTTGCTAGGCCAAACGGCAGAGCCACAAACTGGTAATGCTTGTCTAGGAAAGAGAATCTCAGAAACTGATAGTGATCTGGATGAATCGGAATATGCAGATATGCATCCTGTAAATCTATTGTGGACATATAATGCCCTTGCTGAACAAAAGGCAGGATAGTCCTTATAGTTACCATTTTGAATGTTGGTATCCTTACATAACGATTCAATATTTTTAGATCCAGAACTGGTCTGAAGGAATTCTCCTTCTTTGGTACAATGAAGAGATTTGAATAAAACCCCAGCCCCTGTTCCAGAACTGGAACTGGCATAATTACTCCAGCCAACTCTAGATCTGAAACACATTTCAGAAATGCTTGAGCCTTCGCTGGATTTACTGGGACACGGGAAAGAAAAAATCTCTTTGCAGGAGGCCTTATTTTGAAGCCAATTCTGTACCCTTCTGAAACAATGTTTTGAATCCAAAGATTGTGAATTGAATTGATCCAAATTTCTTTGAAAAATCGTAATCTGCCCCCTACCAGCTGGGCTGGAATGAGGGCCGCACCTTCATGTGGACTTGGGAGCTGGCTTTGGTTTTCTAAAAGGCTTGGATTTATTCCAGACTGGAGATGGTTTCCAAACTGATACCGCTCCTGTGGGTGAAGGATCAGGCTTTTGTTCCTTATTGTGACGAAAGGAACGAAAACGATTATTAGACCTAAATTTACCTTTAGATTTTTTATCCTGTGGTAAAAAAGTTCCTTTCCCTCCAGTAACAGTTGAGATAATAGAATCCAACTGAGAACCAAATAATTTATTACCCTGGAAAGAAAGGGAAAGCAAAGTTGACTTAGAAGACATATCAGCATTCCAAGTTTTAAGCCATAAAGCTCTTCTAGCTAAAATATCTAGAGACATATACCTGACATCAACTCTAATGATATCAAAGATGGCATCACAAATAAAGTTATTAGCATGTTGAAGAAGATTAATAATGCTATGAGAATTATGATCTGTTACTTGTTGCGCTAAAGCTTCTAACCAAAAAGTTGAAGCTGCAGCAACATCCGCTAAAGATATAGCAGGTCTAAGAAGATTACCTGAACATAAGTAAGCTTTTCTTAGAAAGGATTCAATCTTCCTATCTAAAGGATCCTTAAAGGAAGTACTATCTGCCGTAGGAATAGTAGTACGTTTAGCAAGAGTAGAGACAGCCCCATCAACCTTAGGGATTTTGTCCCAAAATTCTAATCTGTCAGATGGCACAGGATATAATTGCTTAAAACGTTTAGAAGGAGTAAATTAATTACCCAAATTATTCCATTCCCTGGAGATTACTTCAGAAATAGCATCAGGGACAGGAAAAACTTCTGGAATAACTACAGGAGATTTAAAAACCTTATTTAAACGTTTAGATTTAGTATCAAGAGGACCAGAATCCTCTATTTCTAATGTAATTAAGACCTCTTTAAGTAAAGAACGAATAAATTCCATTTTGAACAAATATGAAGATTTATCAGCATCAACCTCTGAGACAGAATCCTCTGAACCAGAGGAACCACTATCAGAATCAGAATGATGATGTTCATTTAAAAATTCATCTGAAAAATGAGAAGTTTTAAAAGACCTTTTACGTTTACTAGAAGGGGGAATAACAGACATAGCCTTCTTAATGGATTTAGAAACAAAATCTCTTATGTTAACAGGAACACTCTGAGTATTAGATGTTGACGGAACCGCAACAGGTAATGTAACATTACTAAAGGAAATATTATCTGCATTTAACAAGTTTGTCATGACATTCATTACAAACAACAGCTGGAGGAACAGATACCACAAGTTTACAACAGATACACTTAACTTTGGTAGATCCAGCACCAGGCAGCGTTTTTCCAGAAGTATCTTCTGACTCAGTGTCAATCTGGGACATCTTGCAATATGTAATAGAAAAAACAACATATAAAGCAAAATTGATCAAATTCCTTAAATGACAGTTTCAGGAATGGGAAAAAATGCCAGTGAACAAGCTTCTAGCAACCAGAAGCAATAAATAATGAGACTTAAATAATGTGGAGACAATAGTGACGCCCATATTTTTTAGCGCCAAAAAAGACGCCCACATTATTTGGCGCCTAAATGCTTTTGGCGCCAAAAATGACGCCACATCCGGAACGCCGACACTTTTGGCGCAAAAAAATGTCAAAAATGACGCAACTTCCGGCGACACGTATGACGCCGGAAACAGAAAAAAAAAATTTGCGCCAAAAAAGTCCGCGCCAAGAATGACGCAATAAAATGAAGCATTTTCAGCCCCCGCGAGCCTAACAGCCCACAGGAAAAAAAGTCAAATTTTAAGGTAAGAAAAAAATGATTGATTCAAATGCATTATCCCAAATATGAAACTGACTGTCTGAAATAAGGAACGTTGAACATCCTGAGTCAAGGCAAATAAATGTTTGAATACATATATTTAGAACTTTATATAAAAGTGCCCAACCATAGCTTAGAGTGTCACAGAAAATAAGACTTACTTACCCCAAGACACTCATCTACATGTAGTAGAAAGCCAAACCAGTACTGAAACGAGAATCAGTAGAGGTAATGGTATATATAAGAGTATATCGTCGATCTGAAAAGGGAGGTAAGAGATGAATCTCTACGACCGATAACAGAGAACCTATGAAATAGACCCCGTAGAAGGAGATCATTGAATTCAAATAGGCAATACTCTCCTCACATCCCTCTGAAATTCACTGCATGCTGAGAGGAAAACCGGGCTCCAATCTGCTGCGGAGCGCATATCAACGTAGAATCTAGCACAAACTTACTTCACCACCTCCATAGGAGGCAAAGTTTGTAAAACTGATTTGTGGGTGTGGTGAGGGGTGTATTTATAGGCATTTTGAGGTTTGGGAAACTTTGCCCCTCCTGGTAGGAATGTATGTCCCATACGTCACTAGCTCATGGACTCTTGCTAATTACATGAAAGAAATTTCATTTTGCGTTGCGCGCCATACTTTTCACCATATAATTTTATTATTTAAACCCCACTTCCTATATGCCTCTTGCCTTTTTTATGCTCAGATGGCTATTCTGTTTGCATTTTTTTCCCACTCCTGAAACTGCCATATAAGGAAATTGATCATTTTGCTTTATATGTTGTTTTTTTTCTCTTACATTTGCAAGATGTCTCAATCTGATCCTGTCTCAAAAACTACTGTTGGAACCCTGCTGCCTGATAACAGTTCTACCAAAGCTAAGTGTATCTGTTGTAAATTAGCGGAGATTATATCTCCAGTTGTAGTATGTAACAGTTTTCATGATAAGCTTTTACATTCAGAGAATGTATCCATCAGTACTAGTACAATGCCTGTTGTTCCTTCAACATCTAATGTACATGATATCCCTGTGAATATAAAAGATTTAATTGCTGATGTGATTTAGAAGGCTTTGTCTGCTATTCCGCCTTCTAATAAACGTAAAAGGTCTTTTAAAACTTCTCATAAAGTTGATGACATTTTAAATGACCGACAACATACTTAATTATCCTCCTCTGATCAGGATCTATCTGGTTCAGAAGATCCTACCTCAGATATTGACAATGACAAATCTAATTATCTCTTTAAGATGGAGTATATTCGTTCCTTGTTAAAAGAGGTGTTGATTACTTTGGATATTGAGGAAACTAGTCCTCTTGATACTATAAACCTCCTATGGTTACTCCAGAGGTTTTTCCAGTTCCTGATGCTATTTCTCATATGATTTCAAAGGAATGGAGTAGGCCTGGTACTTCTTTTATTCTTTCTTCTAGGTTTAAAAAGTTGTATCCTTTACCAGCAGTTAGATTGGAGTTTTCGGAAAAAATACCCAAAGTTGATGGGGCTATTTCTAATCTTGCCAAACTTACTACTATTCCTATGGAAGATAGTACTTCTTTTAAGGACCCTTTAGATAGGAAACTTAAATCTTATCTAAGGTAAGCTTATTTATTTTCTGGCTACATTCTTAGGCCTGCTATATCCATGGCTGATGTTGCAGCTGCATCAACATTTTGGTTGGAAAGCTTAGCGCAAAAGGAAACAGATCCTGATTTGTCTAGCATTGTTCACTTGCTTCAACATGCTAATCATTTTATCTGTGATGCTATTGTTGATATCATTAATATTGATGTTAAATCTATGTCTTTAGCTATTTTAGCTAGAAGAGCTTTGTGGCTCAAATATTGGAATGCTGACATGGTATCTAAGTCTAGATTACTATCTCTTTCTTTCCAAGGTAACAATTTATTTGGTTCTCAGTTGGATTCAATTATTTCAATTGTCACTGTGGGGAAGGGAGTTTTTTTTACCTCAGGATATAAGATCTAAGGGTAAATCTAAAGCTTCTAATCGTTTTCGTTCTTTTCGACAGAATAAGGAACAGAAAGCCAATCCTTCCCCCAAAGAATCTGGTTCCAATTGGAAACCTTCAAGTTGGAATAAATCCAAGCCTTTTAAGAAACCAATGCCAGCCCCCAAGTCCTGAAGGTCATGAAGGTGCGGCCCTCATTCCAGCTCAGCTGGTGGGGGGCATATTAAAAAAATGTCCAAAATATTTGGGCAGATTCTGTCCAAAATCAATGGATTCAGAGTATTGTCTCTCAAGGGTATTGAATAGGTTTCAGAGTAAGACCTCCTGTGAGAAGATTTTTTCTCACACGTTCCAGCAAATCCAGTGAAAGCTCAGGCTTTTCTGAAGTGTGCTTCAGATCTAGAGTTTTCAGGGGTAATCATACCAGTTCCATTTCAGGAGCAGGGTCTGGGGGTTTATTCAACTCTATTTATTGTCCCAAAAAAAGAAAATTCATTCAGGCCAGTTCTGGATCTGAAATTGTAAATAGTTTTGTAAGAGTGCCAACATTCTGCCTTTTGTTCAGCAAAGTCATTATATGTCCATGATAGACTTACAGGATGCATATCTTCATATTCCGATTCATCCAGACCACTATCGGTTTCTGAGATTCTCTTTTCTAGACAAGCATTACCAATTTGTCACTCTTCCATCTGGCCTAGTGACGGCTCCAAGAATTTTTTCAAAGGTTCTCGGTGCCCTACTCTCTGTAATCAGAGAACAGAGTATTGCGGTGTTTCCTTATTTGGACGATATCTTGGTACTAGCTCAGTCTTTACATTCTACCAAATCTCACACTAATCAACTAGTGTTGTTTCTTCAAAGACATGGTTGGAGGATCAATTTACCAAAAAGTTCCTTGATTCCTCAGACAAGGGTCACCTTTTTAGGTTTCCAAATAAATTCAGTGTCCATGACTCTGTCTCTAACAGACAAAAGAGGAATAAAATTGGTTTCAGCTTCTCGAAATCTTCAGTATCAATCATTCCCTTCTGTGGCTATGTGCATGGAAGTTTTAGGTCTCATGACTGCAGCATTGGACACGATCCCCTTTGCTAGTTTTTATATGCGACCTCTTTAGCTTTGTATGCTGAATCAGTGGTGCAGGGATTATACAAGGATATCACAATTAATATCCTTAAATCCCAATGTCCAACTCTCTCTGACTTGGTGGTTAGATCACCATCGTATAGTTCAAGGGGCCTCTTTTGTTTGTCCAACCTGGACTGTAATCACAACAGATGCAAGTCTTTCAGGTTGGGGAGCTGTCTGGGGATTTCTGACAGCACAAGGGGTTTGGAAATCTCAAGAGGCGAGGTTACCAATCAATATTTTAGAACTCCGTGCTATTTTCAGGGCTCTTCAGGTTTGGCCTCTGTTGAAGAGAGAACCATTCATTTGTTTTCAGACAGACAATATCACAACTGTGGCATATGTCAATCATCAGGGTGGGACTCACAGTCCCCTAGCTATGAAAGAAGTATCTTGAATACTTTCTTGGGCGGAATCCAGCTCTTGTCTAATTTCTGCAGTACATATCCCAGGTGTAGACAATTGGTAAGCGGATTATCTCAGCCGTCAGACTTTACATCCGGGGGAGGGGTCTCTGCATCCAGATGTGTTTTTTCAGATTGTTCAAATGTGGGGTCCAGAAATAGATCTGATGGCTTCCCATCTAAACAAGAAACTTCCAAGGTACTTGTCCAGGTCCAGGGATCATCAGGCGGAGTTGGTGGATGTGTTAGCAGTTCCTTGGTTTTACCAACCTGCTTATATCTTCATGCCTCTAGTTCTTCTTCCAATAGTGATCTTCAAGATCATCATTGAACAATCATTTGTGTTTCTGGTAGCACCAGCATGGCTTCACAAGTTCTGGTATGCAGATCTTGTCCGGATGTCCAGTTGCCAACCTTAGCCACTTCCTTTAAGACCAGACCCTCTGTCTCAAGGACCGTTTTTCTATTCAGGATCTCAAATCGTTAAATTTGAAGGTATGGAAATTGAATGCTTAGTGCTTAGTCAGAGGTTTCTCTGACTCAGTGATTGATACTATGTTACAGGCTTGATGAAATAAATGTGATATAATAAGATAAACAAAAAAATAATAAAAAACAAAAAGGATATATGTGGTGCCACTAATATATTTTTAAAACATAAAAAATATATTGATTTATATAGAGTTCATATAAGGATATGTATATTCTTCCTGGCACTCTTCAGTCTTCTGTGTGGTCTCCCTTGATCCTCATAAAAAAGAGAAAATATGCCACATAGCGTAATTCTGTAACTTTGTTGCAATACAAAACTTGTGTCTGTGCAAATGGTTACTCACATGCGGTGGAGCTATAGCCAAGCTCAGGTAAAAGCGCACACCCACTTTTATACTGTTGGGTAAACAGATTCTTGTACCAGTTGTTCAGATAAAAGAATTTATTAAAACATAATATATAAAATAGCGTCACAAGACCTGCTATTAACACCTTTTGCAATAAGTTTAGGCAATACAATATAGTAATTGCTCAATATGAGCTTAACAAGATACTAGAAACCGTGGTAAGGAGTGTAGAAACTGAACCACACAACCTTCCCCAGAAAGTCTAGTAACTGTAGCTCTTCTTATTGGTGTGCAGATACTTGGAAAGACGCCAAAGAACAATAAATCCAACGTACGCAAGAACCTTGATAAAGCTTCTTGCGAAACGTACGTTGGATTTATTTATAAAACTAACACTAACCCCAAAATAGGTACTCACCATTCCTGAAGTCCAGCAGTGAAGGTCTTCTTCCAGGTGTCTCCATCTTCAATCTTCATCCCGGTGTCATGGAGCCATCTTCATCCAGGGGTCGCGGAGCTGATGTGACGCGGAGGCGGAGCTGATGTGACGCGGAGGCGGAGCTGTCGGCGGCGGTCATCGGAATAACGTGGAGACTCCTCTTTATGCGATCTCCACCGCACATTGAAGCTTGAATGCAAGGTACCTGTTTTATATTGGGGTACGTTGAATCCCTATTGGCTGAAAAATTCTAATCAGCCAATTGGATGAGAGCTGCTTAAATCCTATTGGCTGATTTGGAAAAAAAAGAGCTGATTGCTTCAGGGCAATGCCCTACAAAAGGCCCTTTTAAGAGCTATTGGTAGTTTATTGTTTTATAAGGGGGTTTTTTATTTTGGGGTGGATTTTTTGTTTTTATAGGTCTAATAGATTAGGTTTTTTTTGTAATGTTAGGTGTTTTTTTCATAGTGTTAGGATTTTTTTATTTTGTAATTTAGTTTTTTTTATTTTTGGTATATTTTATTTTGTTAAAATAGTAATGTTAGGTTTATTTATAGTTTAAGCTTAGGTTTTATTTATTTCACAGGTACATTTTTATTTATTTTAAGGTAGTTATATTGTAACTTTAATTTAAAGTTAGGGGGGTGGTAGGTTTAGGAGTTAATAGTTTAATTTAGTGTGTCGCAATGTGGGGGGGGCGGCTGTTTAGGGGTTAATAGGTTTATTTTAGTATTAGTGATGTGGGGGACGGCAGTTTAGGGTTTAATAGGTTTATTTTAGTATTAGCGATGAGGGGGGATGGCAGATTAGGGGTTAATACCTTAATTTAGGTAGTCGCGATACGGTAGGGGCGACGGATTAGGGGTTAATACTTTATTTTAGTGTTGGCGATGTGGGTGGGCGGCGGATTAGGGGTTATTAGGTTTATTTAGTAGTCGCGATGTGGGTGGGCGGCGGATTAGGGGTTAATAGGTTTATTATAGTATTTGCAATGCGGGGGGATGGCGGTTTAGGGGTTAATAGGTAGTGTATGGGTGTTAGTGTACTTTGTAACATTTTTGTTATGAGTTTTGTGAAACATTTTTGTTTTGCAAAATCAATAACTACTGGTCTTTGATAGCGGAATGGATTGTTGCGGTATAAGCTATAACGCTAGCGTAATAGCCAGACCGCACAACCTGTAATACGGGTTACCTGAAAATTCCACACTCAAAAGCCATATTTTGAGTGCGGAATGGAGAGTTGCGGTACAGGCTAAAACACTAGAGGTATAGCTGTACCGCCACGACTTGTAATACGGGCGATCTTCCATTCTGCGCTCAAAGGCCAATTTTCCAGCGATATAGGCGTACCGCAAAACTTGTAATTTAGGTGAATATGAATTACACAAATTAGTAATAATATTAATCATACACATTAGTAATAATAATTGTACTCACACAATAGTAATAATAATTTTACTCACACAATAGTAAAAATAATATTATTCACAAACAGCAATAATAGCACATTAGTGAAAATATTGATCACACAATAGTAATAATATTAATCACACACATTAGTAATACCATTATTAGTCATACACATTAGTAATAATAATATTAATCACTCACATTAGTGATAATAATAATCACACACATTAGCAGTAATACTATTAATCACCCACAGTGATAATAATATTACTAACACACATTAGTTATAATCATCTAAGTCACACACATTAGTAATAATATTATTCACACGCATTAGTGATAATATTATTAATCATACACATTAGTGATAATAATATCACTCACACACATTAGTAATAATAATAATAGCAATCACACACATTAGTAATAATAATATTATTCACGCACATTAGTAATAATAATACTAATCATACACTAGTAATAATAAAATTAATTACATACATTAGTAATAATATTAATCACACACATTAGCAATAATAATACTAATCACACTCATTAGTGATAATAATATTATTCCTACACATTAGTAATAATATTCAAACACATTAGTAATAAAAATATTAATCATACACTAGTAATAATAAAATTAATTACATACTTTAGTAATAATATTAATCACACACATTAGCAATAATAATACTAATCACACTCATTAGTGATAATATTAATCACATTAATAATAATAGTAATCACACACATTAGCAGCAACAATATTAATCACACACACTAGTGATAATAATATTACTAACAAACTAGTAATGATAATATTAATCATACATTGGTTATAATAATAATCACACAATGATAATAATATTGATCACACATATTAGTAGTAATATTATCACTCACACACATTAGTAATAATAATATTATTATTCACACACATCAGTAATAATAATATTAATCACACCTTAGTAGTAACAATATTAATCACACACTAGTAATAATAAAATGAATGACACATATTAGTAATAATATTAATCATACACATTAGTAATAATGAGATTACTCACACACATTAGTAATAATAGTATCACTCACTCAAATTAGTAGTAATAATATTAATCACACACATTAGTAATAATAGTATCACTCACTCACATTAGTAATAATATTACTCACACACATTAGTAATAATATTAATCACACACATTAGTAATAATATTACTCACACACATTAGTAATAATAATATTAATCACACACAATAGTAATAATAATATTACTCACACACTAGTAATAATATTAATCACACACATTAGTAATAATATTACTCACACACATTAGTAATAATAATATTAATCACACACAATAGTAATAATAATATTACTCACACACATTAGTAATAATATTACTCACACACATTAGTAATAATATTAATTTTAAGATTGGATATCAGAGCGCCAAACAACGTAGGCAGGGTCTATGGGCAGATAGTCAAATACCAAAGGTAACAATAGGTTGAAATAATATGATTTAATACATAAGATAAAAAAGTTGGTACATTTAAAATTATACAACAATTGGTCATGGATCCATGTTACACTTTAAAATATATATTGAAACAATAGGAACAATTTAAAAATGCTTGTAGAACAATAAATAACAAAAAAAAAAAAAAAAAAAATCTAACAAATAATGTCTATCGCTTAAAACTTAAATTCTAATATGTGAATGCTAGGAGCGCTTATGCACACTCTATTTATAAAAACAATGGGTTACAATGCACAGGTGGATAGATTCCAGGTTGCTTGAAACCAGTGGATGTGAAATGTAAGTGGCTCCAAATTGGGGTTTTGCCTATGTGTTTATCCAAAATTGTGTAACTCCTAACAGGTGGACAAAAAATGTTACAGGAATGTCTAGAACCTGAATTCAAAATATAAGACCTGAGGTTGTGCCTATGTGTTTATCCAAAAAGGGTGTAAATCCTAACAAGTGAAAAAATGTGAGAAAAATATTGCAGGGGTGTCTGAACCTTATTTTCAAAATAAACAATGAATTCAAAATAAAACGATATACAAGTGAATTTTTGACAAATCAACTAATGCAAACATAAAGCATAAATAGAACCAAAAAAAACAACAGCACAACTTTAACGTGTGTTCAAATGTGTTTCTGCTTGCAAACTGTGATGTGATGTGAACAAATATCTGTTATAAACACTGAATAGTGGCAAAACTTTGTGATTGGATTAAAATTGAACACAGGCTCTAAATTGATACCCTAAAATACAAATCTAAAGGGCTCAGAGTTGCTGAGCTAGATATAAGGGACTTGCTCAAAGAGCCTCGAGATGTTAATTAAAAGAGACCATATAACAACAGTGGGTTAAAAAACGGATGATATAACATAAAATGCTTAAAAGTCCAAATAAATATTCAAATTGGATAATAAGAATCTTGCTATAGTCTGTCTCAATATGGATCCCAACTGCTGATTATGTAGAAATCTTCTTGGGCAGTAGTTAACAAATAATTCCAACTTTTTTGTCTTAAACAGTATGTTAACCTGAAGGAAATCACATAATCATAATAGGTCAGTCAGAAACACGATTTTCATTCCAGTATGTAATTTTAACCTTAAGTTGTACATTAAACACACTACACTCTGCCTGAAATTGTTAAGCTTTTGTCATATATAAAATATATTATACCCTGTTTGAAATCTCATTTAGCAGCTATGCGCTTCATACATAGAAACTAGAATCCCTCTGTTAAATAATGATCATAGCGAATGATTATTTATGAGGGAAGCAAGGATGTAAGAAACACATAGGCAAAACCCCAATTTGGAGCCACTTACATTTCACATCCACTGGTTTCAAGCAACCTGGAATCTATCCACCTGTGCATTGTAACCCATTGTTTTTATAAATAGAGTGTGCATAAGCGCTCCTAGCATTCACATATTAGAATTTAAGTTTTAAGCGATAGACATTATTTGTTAGATTTTTTTTTGTTTTTTTTTTTTTGTTATTTATTGTTCTACAAGCATTTTTAAATTGTTCCTATTGTTTCAATATATATTTTAAAGTGTAACATGGATCCATGACCAATTGTTGTATAATTTTAAATGTACCAACTTTTTTATCTTATGTATTAAATCATATTATTTCAACCTATTGTTACCTTTGGTATTTGACTATCTGCCCATAGACCCTGCCTACGTTGTTTGGCGCTCTGATATCCAATCTTAAAATTGAATCCACCCTTGGCAACTAGGTGCCAATTTATTAGAGCTGGAGGTCTGTTGCGTTATAGTTGGCGCTTAGTTATCACCTTTCCACACAGTAATAATATTAATCACACACATTAGTAATAATATTACTCACACACATTAGTAATAATATGAATCACACACAATAGTAATAATATTACTCACACACATTAGTAATAATAATATTAATCACACACAATAGTAATAATAATATTACTCACACACATTAGTAATAATAATATTAATCACACACATTAGTAATAATAATATTAATCACACACATTAGTAATAATTTTACTCACACACATTAGTAATAATAATATAAATCACACACAATAGTAATAATAATATCAATCACACACAATAGTAATAATAAAATTAATCACACACATTAGTAATAATATGACTCACACACATTAGTAATAATAATATAAATCACACACATTAGTAATGATATTACTCACAAACATTAGTAATGATATTACTCACACACATTAGTAATAATAATATTAATCACACACAATAGTAATAATAATATTAATCACACACAATAGTAATAATATTACTCACACACATTAGTAATAATAATATTAATCACACACAGTAATAATAATATTACTCACACACATTAGTAATAATAATATTAATCACACACAATAGTAATATTAATCACACACATTAGTAATAATAATATTACTCACACACATTAGTAATACTAATATTAATCACACACACATTAGTAATAATAATATTAATCACACACATTAGTAATACTAATATTAATCACACACACATTAGTAATAATAATATTAATCACACACATTAGTAATACTAATATTAATCACACACATTAGTAATAATAATATTATTCACACACATTAGCAGTAATACTAATAATCACACACATTAGTAATAATAATAATATTAATCACACACATTAGTAATAATAATATTATTCACACACATTAGCATTAATACTAATAATCACACACATTAGTAATAATAATATTAATCATACACATTGGTAATAATAATAATATTAATCACACACATTAGTAATAATAATATTATTCACACACATTGGTAATAATAATTGTGACGTGAGTCACCAAGATCTGAGGGCCTGTTATGGAACATTCTTTGGGCTGGAGGTACATGGGCTTAAGGATACCCAGAGACTGCATGGAAATATGGAATTTAATATGCTGGACACCCCATGTACTTTCATAACTCTTTCTTATGTCCATGTCACCCTGTATCCATAAATACAGGATGGGTACAGGGTGTGAGTGCCCCTTGTGGGAGCAATTGTGACTCTATAAACCAAGTGGGCATAAAGGACTTAATAGTTAATAAGAGCTGTTTTTATAGTTTGTAACAAGATGTATTTTATTTACGTTGCAGATCTGATTGTGTCTCAGGAGTCTGTCTGGGTAAACTGATTGTGTTCCTGTGTGATTATGTTAACTAGACTGCCCAAAATCAGATTGTCTGAGTAAACTCCCCTCCCCAGTTAATTAATTTAATATGTTAATCTGTTTTACCTGTGAATAGACAATTGTTAGAGGTTTGATGTATTGTTCATATGTTTGCTTTACTGTTTAACCAATGCCCTCTGTAACCTGAAGCTTTGTGAATGCCAGGGTGTATAAATCTGTGTGCTGCTTTCAAATAAAGTGTTCATTTTTGTGTTCAGACCACTGATTATGGACGATGCAGAGGAAATATTCCACAGCAGAGTGCGAAGAAGGTTGTCAATCTACGGAGCCAGCCCATCCGAAGCAGCAGTCCAGGTAGCGAACACCGAGGTGGTGAAGCAGATCACCAGGTTTCGGAATATTCGGACAGCTGAAATGCTTGGATCAGATACCTCTAAATGGGAAGTTCCGATATGGGACTTCGAGTGGCAAGTCAAAGTCGCCCTTACTGTTTTAGGAGGGCCAGTTCCAGAGTAGATGTGCCTGGAATGGAGAGCCCTGATTCGGCTAAAGATGTGGGAAGATGCACTGGAGAATTGGTATGGCTGCAGAGGCAAAGTCCTGCCCTCCCCAGAACAGCGCTTCGGGGACCAGGTAAACTTGCGGCTCTGCTTACTGAGAGGACAACCCACAAGTGAGGGGATAGCCGAACTGAAGTGTCTGGTGCAAAGTGAGGTCGAGCTTGAGGATCGTACAGAGCGTTATATTGGTTTGCAGACAGGTGGCAGTCGAGGGTAGAAACGCACTATTCCCCAGAAGGTGATGACTTTGGTGGCCCCGGCTTATTATGGGAAGCATTTGAGGAGAAAGTTGACTTTGGCAGTCCCGAGGGATATCGATTCTGGGACATTCAAAGCAAGAGGCAGGAGCTGTAACAGCCATCGGAAGCACTTGCCTTAGAACCTGACCTGGCTTATCTATCAGAAATGGTACCTTGAGGTGGATTACCTAGAACTGCTGGAAAGTGGTCCTTTACTTACTTCAGAGGCAGCGGATCTAGTGGACTTCATATCCACGGATGTTGGTCCGGGAGGTGTGGATGAGACAGTGGTCTCCACACGTGGAGTGCAGGGATACGGGGAAGTCAACCCAGATCCTCAACCCCCTGGCATGGGGACCCCAGTCACCCTGTTATCTCCCCAGCTGGACCCAGAGATTGTGGATCTAATTGACTTTTCCTCTGAGGTGTCAGATGCGGATTACCAAGCAGAAGAGAAGGCAACAGGGCAGAGTGTTATTGGCCTTTGCCCACCCCTAACCGGCACCCCATAAAACAGGAATGACAGCCTCATGCTGGCAGAGGGACCGGAGGAGCATGCAGCAATCCCAGGGGAGGAGCTGGAATTGGGACAGAGAGATGTTGGCCTCTCTCTGCAAGCAATGGCAGATTCCTATCCAGTACAAGTGGATGGGACTACAGTCTCCACCTGTATTCTCCAGGGTTGCTGGGCAGTTGGCCCAGATCCGCAACAGCATGTTGGAGTGAGCCCAGCCACCCTGTCTTTTCTTCAGCGACTGAAAGGACTCCAGGGAGAAGGGACAGTCGGCACTTTTTCCCAGCAGCGGGTATGTTCTATGAGAGAGACAGAGGTCGGCCGGGTGAGTGATGCTCTGTTTGGGACAATTTGTTTGGTGTACTGTGTGGATACGGGCTTTGGGGGAATGGATCTATGGACTAACTTCAAAGTCAACCCGTCTGGGGTCTTCTCCTGTGTTAGTCTCCTTCCGAAGGGGGGAGATATGTGACGTGAGTCACCAAGATCTGAGGGCCTGTTATGGAACATTCTTTGGGCAGGAGGTACATGGGCTTAAGGATACCCAAATACTTCATGGAAATGTGGAATTTTATATGCTGGACACCCCATGTACTTTCATAACTCTGTCTTATGTCCATGTCACCCTGTATCCATAAATACAAGATGGGTACAGGGTGTGAGTGCCCCTTGTGGGAGCAATTGTGACTCTATAAACCAAGTGGGCATAAAGGACTTAATAGTTAATAAGAGCAGTTCTTATATTCTGTAATAAGATGTATTTTATTTACGTTTCTAATCTGATTGTGTCTCAGGAGTCTGTCTGGGTAAACTGATTGTGTTCCTGTGTGATTATTTTAACTAGACTGCCCAAAATCAGATTGTCTGAGTAAACTTTCCTCCCCAGTTAATTAACTTGATATGTTAATCTGTTTTACCTGTGAATAGACAATTGTTAGAGGTTTGCTGTATTGTTCATATGTTTGCTTTACTGTTTAACCAATGCCCTCTGTAACCTGAAGCTCTGTGACTCTGGAATGCCAGGCTGTATAAATATGTGTGCTGCTTTCAAATAAAGTGCTCATTTTGTGTTCAGACCACTGACTGTTGTTTCAGTTCTGATCCCCTCTATAACTTTAGACTGCGGTCAAAGGGAGATACCAGGAGCTATTGCTCTGGATAAAGGGATGTCCAGGACAAGGGAAGTGTTCTGACGGAGGTACTCATTCGGGGTACCAGGCGGTCCGTCACAATAATGTTAATCACACACATTAGTAATAATAATATTATTAATCACACACATTAGTAATAATAATAAAATTACTCACACACATTAGTAATAATAATAATATTACTCACACACAATAGTAATAATATTACTCACACACAATAGTAATAATATTACTCACACACATTAGTAATAATATTACTCACACACATTAGTAATAATATTACTCACACACATTAGTAATAATATTACTCACACACATTAGTTATAATAAAAAAAAAATCAACACCAAACACATTAATATTAAAGGGAAACAAAGTAAAAGTAAGTTTCATGATTTACATAGAGCATGCAAACATTAGTAATAATAATATTACTTGCATACACTAGAAATAGCAATATTACTACTATACATTAGTAGTAATGATTATGCTATGTAAAGCAATGACTGGTCCAATTACAAAGGAGATTAGTTCTTGGAGGAAATTGCTGGGGATTTTGCAGCCACATGCAAGATTGACAATTGTCTGATACTGCTGTGCTACCAGCAGAGGGCAGTGTGATCTAACCTAGAGCACATACATGTCTGTCGTAGATACACAACACGTACATATCTTGACCTACACATGAGTGCAGAAACTGCATCACAAAAATCACCTGGCCAAGTCATCTGTATGCACCACATTTGCCTGAACTTTCACCTGCCCCATGTACTCTCATCTGCCCCATCAACACTCACCTGACTCAACAGCACTGACATGCCTCAAAAGCCTTCACATGCCTTAGCAGCACTCACCTGCCTCAATAGCACTCACATGCCACAACAGAACTCAACTGACTTATCAACACTCACCTGTCCCATCAACACTCACCTGTCCAATCAACACTCACCTGTCCAATCAACACTCACCTGTCCCATCAACACTCACCTGTCCCATCAACACTCACCAGCCTAATCAACACTTACCTTAACCATCAACACTTACCTGAACCCATCAACACTTAACTGGCTCATCAACACTCAACTGTCCAATCAACACTCACCTGTCCAATCAACACTCACCTAAACCATCGTCACTCACCTGCTTTAGGTAAACTTTATTCCCTGACACCTCCTCTATGTGTTTTTTCTTGTACTCCTCAATCAGGTCTGTGAGAGAATCAAACTTTGCATCTCCAAGAGTGTATTTACCATCCTAAAGAGAAAATGAGAGGTGTGAGTGAAAGTGACAGTGACATGACTTATAAGCTACTTACAGGTAACTAAATGATATAACCATCTGGTATGTGTGAGTGTAAGTGACAGTGACAGGACTCTAAGGCTACTTACAGTTTACTAAATGATTAACCATCTGGTAGGTGTGAGTGTAAAGATAAGTGACATGACTCATAGGCTACATACAGGTTACTAAATTATATAACCATCTGGTAGGTGTGAGTGTAACGGGCAGTGACATGATTTTCAGGCTACTTACAGGTCACTAAATGATATAACCATCTGGTAGGTGTGAGTGTAAGGGGCAGTGACATGATTTTCAGGCTGCTTACAGGTCACTAAATGATATAACCATCTGGTAGGTGTGAGTGTAAGGGGCAGTGACATGGTTCTCAGTCTACTTACAGGTTACTAAATGATATATCCATCTGGTAGTTGTGAGTGTAAGGGGCAGTGACATGACTCTCAGGCTACTTACAGCTTACTAAATTATATAACTATCTGGTAGGTGTGAGTGTAAGGAGCAGTGACATGACTCTCAGGCTACTTACAGGTTACTAAATGATATAACCACCTGGTAGGTGTGAGTGTAAGGGGCAGTGACATGACTCTCAGGCTACTTACAGGTTACTAAATGATATAACCATCTGGTAGGTGTGAGTGTAAGTGAGAGTGACATGACTCTCAGGCTACTTACAGGTTTCTAATGCTATAACCACCTGGTAGGTGTGAGTGTAAGGGGCAGTGACATGACTCTCAGGTGACTTACAGGTTACTAAATAATTAACCATCTGGTAGGTGTGAGTGTAAGTGACAGTGACATGACTCTCAGGCTACATACAGGTTACTAAATGATATAACCATCTGGTAGGTGTGAGTGCAGGGGCAGTGACATGGCTCTAAGGCTACTTACAGGTTACTAAATGATATAACCATCTGGTAGGTGTGAGTCTAAGTAACAGTGACATGACTCTAATGCTACTTACAGGTTACTAAATGATATAACCATCTAGTAGGTGTGAGTGTAAGGGACAGTGCCATGACTCTCAGGCTAGCTACATGTTACTAAATTATATAACCATCTGGTAGGTGTGAGTGTAAGGGACAGTGACACGACTCTCAGGCTACTTACAGGTCACTAAATGATATAACCATCTGGTAGGTGTGAGTGTAAGGGGCAGTGACATGATTTTCAGGCTACTTACAGGTCACTAAATGATATAACCATCTGGTAGGTGTGAGTGTAAGGGGCAGTGACATGGCTCTCAGTCTACTTACAGGTTACTAAATGATATATCCATATGGTAGTTGTGAGTGTAAGGGGCAGTGACATGACTCTAAGGCTACTTACAGCTTACTAAATTATATAACTATCTGGTAGGTGTGAGTGTAAGGGGCAGTGACATGACTCTCAGGCTATTTACAGGTTACTAAATGATATAACCATCTGGTAGGTGTGAGTGTAAGGGACAGTGACATGACTCTCAGGCTACTTACAGGTTACTAAATGATTAACCATCTGGTAGGTGTGAATGTAAGGGGCAGTGACATGACTCTCAGGCTACTTACAGGTTACTAAATGATATAACCACATGGTAGGTGTGAGTGTAAGGGGCAGTGACATGACTCTCAGGCTACTTACAGGTTACTAAATGATATAACCATCTGTTAGGTGTGAGTGTAAGTGACAGTGACATGACTCTCAGGCTACTTACAGGTTACTAATGCTATAACCACCTGGTAGGTGTGAGTGTAAGGGGCAGTGACATGACTCTCAGGTGACTTACAGGTTACTAAAGAATTAACCATCTGGTAGGTGTGAGTGTAAGTGACAGTGACATGACTCTCAGGCTACATACAGGTTACTAAATGATATAACCATCTGGTAGGAGTGAGTGCAGGGGGAGTGACATGACTAAGGCTACTTACAGGTTACTAAATGATATAACCATCTGGTAGGTGTGAGTGTAAGTGACAGTGACATGACTCTAATGCTACTTACAGGTTACTAAATGATATAACAATCTAGTAGGTGTGAGTGTAAGGGACAGTGACATGACTCTCAGGCTAGCTACAGGTTACTAAATTATATAACCATCTGGTAGGTATAAGCATAAGGGACAGTGACACGACTCTCAGGCTACTTACAGGTTTCTAAATGATATAACCATCTGGTAGGTGTGAGTGTAAGTGACAGTGACATGACTCTCAGGCTACTTACAGGTTACTAAATTATATAACCATCTGGTAGGTGTAAGGGACAGTGACATGACTCTCAGGCTACTTACATGTTGCTAAATGATATAACCATCTGGTAGTTGTGAGTGTAAGGGGCAGTGACATGACTCTCAGGCTACTTACAAGTTACTAAATGATATAACCATCTGGTAGGTGTGACTGTAAAGATAAGTGACATGACTCATAGGCTACATACAGGTTACTAAATGATATAACCATCTGGTAGGTGTGAGTGTAAGGGGCAGTGACATGATTTTCAGGCTACTTACAGGTCACTAAATGATATAACCATCTGGTAGGTGTGAGTGTTAGGGGCAGTGACATGGCTCTCAGTCTACTTACAGGTTACTAAATGATATATCGATCTGGTAGTTGTGAGTGTAAGGGGCAGTGACATGACTCTCAGGCTACTTACAGCTTACTAAATTATATAACTATCTGGTAGGTGTGAGTGTAAGGAGCAGTGACATGACTCTCAGGCTACTTACAGGTTACTAAATGATATAACCATCTGGTAGTTGTGAGTGTGAGTGACAGTGACATGACTCTCAGGCTACTTACAGGTTACTAATGCTATAACCACCTGGTAGGTGTGAGTGTAAGGGGCAGTGACATGACTCTCAGGTGACTTACAGGTTACTAAAGAATTAAGCATCTGGTAGGTGTGAGTGTAAGTGACAGTGACATGACTCTCAGGCTACATACAGGTTACTAAATGATATAACCATCTGGTAGGTGTGAGTGCAGGGCAGTGACATGGCTCTAAGGCTACTTACAGGTTACTAAATGATATAACCATCTGGTAGGTGTGAGTGTGACAGTGACATGACTCTAATGCTACTTACAGGTTACTAAATGATATAACCATCTAGTAGGTGTAAGCGTAAGGGACAGTGACACGACTCTCAGGCTACTTACAGGTTACTAAATGATATAACCATCTGGTAGGTGTGAGTGTAAGTGACAGTGACATGACTCTCAGGCTACTTACAGGTTACTAAATTATATAACCATCTGGTAGGTGTAAGGGGCAGTGACATGACTCTCAGGCTACTTACATGTTACTAAATGATATAACCATCTGGTAGTTGTGAGTGTAAGGGGCAGTGACATGACTCTCAGGCTACTTACAGGTTACTAAATGATATAACCATCTGGTAGGTGTGAATGTAAAGATAAGTGACATGACTCATAGGCTACATACAGGTTACTAAATGATATAACCATCTGGTAGGTGTGAGTGTAAGGGGCAGTGACATGATTTTCAGGCTACTTACAGGTCACTAAATTATATAACCATCTGGTAGGTGTGAGTGTAAGGGGCAGTGACATGATTTTCAGGCTACTTACAGGTCACTAAATGATATAACCATCTGGTAGGTGTGAATGTAAGGGGCAGTGACATGGCTCTCAGTCTACTTACATGTTACTAAATTATATATCCATCTGGTAGTTGTGAGTGTAAGGGGCAGTGAAATGACTCTAAGGCTACTTACAGCTTACTAAATTATATAACTATCTGGTAGGTGTGAGTGTAAGGGGCAGTGACATGACTCTCAGGCTACTTACAGGTTACTAAATGATATAACCATCTGGTAGGTGTGAGTGTAAGGGACAGTGACATGACTCTCAGGCTACTTACAGGTTACTAAATGATTAACCATCTGGTAGGTGTGAGTGTAAGGGGCAGTGACATGACTCTCAGGCTACTTACAGGTTACTAAATGATATAACCACCTGGTAGGTGTGAGTGTAAGGGGCAGTGACATGACTCTCCGGCTACTTACAGGTTACTAAATGAAATAACCATCTGGTAGGTGTGAGTGTAAGTGACAGTGACATGACTCTCAGGCTACTTACAGGTTACTAATGCTATAACCACCTGGTAGGTGTGAGTGTAAGGGGCAGTGACATGACTCTCAGGTGACTTACAGGTTACTAAAGAATTAACCATCTGGTAGGTGTGAGTGTAAGTGACAGTGACATGACTCTCAGGCTACATACAGGTTACTAAATGATATAACCATCTGGTAGGTGTGAGTGCAGGGGCAGTGACATGGCTCTAAGGCTACTTACAGGTTACTAAATGATATAACCATCTGGTAGGTGTGAGTGTAAGGGACAGTGACATGACTCTCAGGCTAGCTACAGGTTACTAAATGATATAACCATCTGGTAGTTGTGAGTGTAGGGGGCAGTGACATGACTCTCAGGCTACTTACAGGTTACTAAATGATATAACCATCTAGTAGGTGTGAGTGTAAGGGACAGTGACATGACTCTCAGGCTAGCTACAGGTTACAAAATGATATAACCATCTGGTAGTTGTGAGTGTAAGGGGCAGTGACATGACTCTCAAGCTACTTACAGGTTACTAAATTATATAACCATCTGGTAGGTGTGAGTGTAAGGTGCAGTGAAATGACTCTCAGGATACTTACAGGTTACTAAATGATTAACCATCTGGTAGGTGTGAGTGTAAGGGGCAGTGACATGACTCTCAGGCTACTTACAGGTTACTAAATGATATAACCATCTAGTAAGTGTGAGTGTAAGTGACAGTGACATGACTCTAATGCTACTTACAGGTTACTAAATGATTTAACCATATGGTAGGTGTGAGTGTAAAGGGCTGTGACATGACTCTCAGGCTACTAAATGATTAACCATCTGGTAGGTGTGAGTGTAAGGGTCAGTGACATGACTCTCAGGCTACTTAAAGGTTACTAAATGATTAACCATCTGGTAGGTGTGAGTGTAAGGGGCAGTGACATGACTCTCAAGCTACTTACAGGTTACTAAATGATTAACCAACTGGTAGGTGTGAGAGTGTAAGGGGCAGTGACATGACTCTCAGGCTACTTACAGCTTACTAAATGATTAACCATCTGGTAGGTGTTAGTGTAAGGGGCAGTGACATGACTCTCAGGCTACTAAATGATTAACCATCTGGTAGGTGTTAGTGTAAGTGACAGTGACATGACTCTCAGGCTACTTACAGCTTACTAAATGATTAACCATCTGGTAGGTGTTAGTGTAAGGGACAGTGACATGACTCTCAGGCTACTAAATGATTAACCATCTGGTAAGTGTGAGTGTAAGGGGCAGTGACATGACTCATAGGCTACTTACAGCTTACTAAATGATATAACCATCTGGTAGATGTGAGTGTAAAGGGGCAGTGACATGACTCTCAGGCTACTTACAGGTTACTAAATTATATAACCATCTGGTAGGTGTGAGTGTAAGTGACAGTGACATGACTCTCAGGCTACTTACAGGTTACTAATGCTACAACCACCTGGTAGGTGTAAGTGTAAGGGGCAGTGACCTGACTCTCAGGCTACTTACAGGTTACTAAATGATATAACCATCTGGTAGGTGTGAGAGTAAGTGAGAGTGACATGACTCTCAGCTACTTACAGGTTACTAAATGATATAACCATCTGGTAGGTGTGACTGTAAGGGGCAGTGACATGACTCTCAGGTGACTTACAGGTTACTAAAGAATTAACCATCTGGTAGGTGTGAGTGTAAGTGACAGTGACATGACTCTCAGGCTACTTACAGGTTACTAAATTATATAACCATCTGGTAGGTCTAAGGGGCAGTGACATGACTCTCAGGCTACTTACAGGTTACTAAATGATATAACCATCTGGTAGTTGTAAATGTAAGGGGCAGTGACATGACTCTCAGGCTACTTAAAGGTTACTAAATGATATAACCATCTGGTAGTTGTGAGTGTAAGGGGCAGTGACATGACTCTCAGGCTACTAAATGGTATAACCATCTGGTAGGTGTGAGTGCAGGGGCAGTGACATGGCTCTAAGGCTACTTACAGGTTACTAAATGATATAACCATCTGGTAGGTGTGAGTGTAAGGGACAGTGACATGACTCTCAGGCTACATACAGGTTACTAAATGATATAACCATCTGGTAGGTGTGAGTGCAGGGGCAGTGACATGGCTCTAAGGCTACTTACAGGTTACTAAATGATATAAC
Organism: Bombina bombina; assembly: GCF_027579735.1. NCBI lineage: Eukaryota > Metazoa > Chordata > Amphibia > Anura > Bombinatoridae > Bombina > Bombina bombina. Next base: position 279,160,362 of record NC_069507.1, read on the forward strand.
CATCTGGTAGGTGTGAGTGTAAGGGACAGTGACATGACTCTCAAGCTACTTACAGGTTACTAAATGATATAACCATCTGGTAGGTGTGAGTGTAAGGGACAGTGACATGACTCTCAAGCTACTTACAGGTTACTAAATGATATAACCATCTGGTAGGTGTGAGTGTAAATGAAAGTGACATGACTCTCAGGCTACTTACAGGTTACTAAATTATATAACCATCTGGTAGGTGTAAGCGTAAGGGACAGTGGCATGACTCTCGGGCGACTTACAGGTTTCTAAATGATATAACCATCTGGTAGGTGTGAGTGTAAGTGACAGTGACATGACTCTCAGGCTACTTACAGGTTACTAAATTATATAACCATCTGGTAGGTGTAAGGGGCAGTGACATGACTCTCAGGCTACTTACAGGTTACTAAATGATATAACCATCTGGTAGTTGTAAATGTAAGGGGCAGTGACATGACTCTCAGGCTACTTAAAGGTTACTAAATGATATAACCATCTGGTAGTTGTGAGTGTAAGGGGCAGTGACATGACTCTCAGGCTACTAAATGGTATAACCATCTGGTAGGTGTGAGTGTAAGGGACAGTGACATGACTCTCAGGCTACTTACAGGTTACTAAATGATATAACCATCTGGTAGTTGTGAGTGTAAGGGGCAGTGACATGACTTTCAGGCTACTAAATGATATAACCATCTGGTAGGTGTGAGTGTAAGGGGCAGTGACATGACTCTCAGGCTACTTACAGGTTACTAAATGATATAACCATCTGGTAGGTGTGAGTGTAATGGGCAGTGACATGACTCTCAGGCTACTTACAGGTTACTAAATGATATAACCATCTGGTAGGTGTGAGTGTAAGGGGCAGTGAATGACTCTCAGGCTACTTACAGGTTACTAAATGATATATCCATCTGGTAGTTGTGAGTGTAAGGGGCAGTGACATGACTCTCAGGCTACTTAGAGGTTACTAAATTATATAACCATCTGATAGGTGTGAGTGTAAGGGGCAATGACATGACTCTCAGGCTACTTACAGGTTACTAAATGATATAACCATCTGGTAGGTGTGCGTGTAAGGGGCAGTGACACGGCTCTAAGACTACTTACAGGTTACTAAATGATATAACCATCTGGTAGGTGTGAGTGTAAGGGGCAGTGACATGACTCTCAGGCTACTTACAGGTTACTAAATGATATAACCATCTGGTAGGTGTGCGTGTAAGGGGCAGTGACATGGCTCTCAAGCTACTTACAGGTTACTAAATTACATAACCATCTGGTAGGTGTGAGTGTAAGGTGCAGTGAAATGACTCTCAGGCTACTTACAGGTTACTAAATGATTAACCATCTGGTAGGTGTGAGTGTAAGTGACAGTGACATGACTCTAATGCTACTTACAGGTTACTAAATGATATAACCATCTGGTAGGTGTGAGTGTAAAGGGCAGTGACATGACTCTCAGGCTACTAAATGATTAACCATCTGGTAGGTGTGAGTGTAAGGGGCAGTGACATGACTCTCAGGCTACTTACAGGTTACTAAATGATTAACCATCTGGTAGGTGTGAGTGTAAGGGGCAGTGACATGACTCTCAGGCTAGTTACAGGTTACTAAATGATTAACCATCTGGTAGGTGTGAGAGTGTAAGGGGCAGTGACACGACTCTCAGGCTACTTACAGCTTACTAAATGATTAACCATCTTGTAGGTGTTAGTGTAAGGGGCAGTGACATGACTCTCAGGCTACTAAATGATTAACCATCTGGTAGGTGTTAGTGTAAGTGACAGTGACATGACTCTCAGGTTACTTACAGCTTACTAAATGATTAACCATCTGGTAGGTGTTAGTGTAAGGGACAGTGACATGACTCTCAGGGTACTAAATGATTAACTATCTGGTAGGTGTGAGTGTAAGGGGCAGTGACATGACTCATAGGCTACTTACAGGTTACTAAATGATATAACCATCTGGTAGGTGTGAGTGTAAGGGGCAGTGACATGACTCTCAGGCTACTTACAGGTTACTAAATTATATAACCATCTGGTAGGTGTGAGTGTAAGTGACAGTGACATGACTCTCAGGCTACTTACAGGTTACTAATGCTACAACCACCTGGTAGGTGTAAGTGTAAGGGGCAGTGACATGACTCTCAGGCTACTTACAGGTTACTAAATAATACAACCATCTGGTAGGTGTGAGTGTAAGGGGCAGTGATATGACTCTCAGGCTACATACAGGTTACAAAATGATATAACCATCTGGTAGGTGTGAGTGCAGGGGCAGTGACATGGCTCTAATGCTACTTACAGGTTACTAAATGATATAACCATCTGGTAGGTGTGACTGTAAGGGACAGTGACATCACTCTCAAGCTACTTACAGGTTATTAAATGATATAACCATCTGGTAGGTGTGAGTGTAAGTGAAAGTGACATGACTCTCAGGCTACTTACAGGTTATTAAATTATATAACCATCTGGTAGGTGTAAGCGTAAGGGACAGTGACATGACTCTCAGGCTACTTACAGGTTTCTAAATGATATAACCATCTGGTAGGTGTGAGTGTAAGTGACAGTGACATGACTCTCAGGCTACTTACAGGTTACTAAATTATATAACCATCTGGTAGGTGTAAGGGGCTGTGACATGACTCTCATGCTACTTACAGGTTACTAAATTATATAACCATCTGGTAGTTGTGAGTGTAAGGGGCAGTGACATGACTCTCAGGCTACTTACAGGTTACTAAATGATATAACCATCTGGTAGTTGTGAGTGTAAGGGGCAGTGACATGACTCTCAGGCTACTAAATGATATAACCATCTGGTAGGTGTGAGTGTAAGGGACAGTGACATGACTCTCAGGCTACTTACAGGTTACTAAATGATATAACCATCTGGTAGTTGTGAGTGTAAGGGGCAGTGACATGACTCTCAGGCTACTAAATGATATAACCATCTGGTAGGTGTGAGTGTAAGTGAAAGTGACATGACTGTCAGGCTACTTACAGGTTACTAAATTATATAACCATCTGGTAGGTGTAAGCATAAGGGACAGTGACATGACTCTCAGGCTACTTACAGGTTTCTAAATGATATAACCATCTGGTAGGTGTGAGTGTAAGTGACAGTGACATGACTCTCAGGCTACTTACAGGTTACTAAATTATATAACCATCTGGTAGGTGTAAGGGGCTGTGACATGACTCTCATGCTACTTACATGTTACTAAATGATATAACCATCTGGTAGTTGTGAGTGTAAGGGGCAGTGACATGACTCTCAGGCTACTTACAGGTTACTAAGTGATATAACCATCTGGTAGTTGTGAGTGTAAGGGGCAGTGACATGACTCTCAGGCTACTAAATGATATAACCATCTGGTAGGTGTGAGTGTAAGGGACAGTGACATTACTCTCAGGCTACTTACAGGTTACTAAATGATATAACCATCTGGTAGTTGTGAGTGTAAGGGGCAGTGACGTGACTCTCAGGCTACTTACAGGTTACTAAATGATATAACCATCTGGTAGGTGTGAGTGTAAGGGGCAGTGACATGACTCTCAGGCTTCTTACAGGTTACTAAATGATATAACCATCTGGTAAGTGTGAGTGTAAGGGGCAGTGACATGACTCTCAGGCTACTTACATGTTACTAAATGATATATCCATCTGGTAGTTGTGAGTGTAAGGGGCAGTGACATGACTCTCAGGCTACTTACAGCTTAATTAATGATTAACCATCTGGTAGGTGTTAGTGTAAGGGACAGTGACATTACTCTCAGGCTACTAAATGATTAACCATCTGGTAGGTATTAGTGTAAGGGACAGTGACATGACTCTCAGGCTACTAAATGATTAACCATCTGGTAGGTGTTAGTGTAAGTGACAGTGACATGACTCTCAGGCTACTTACAGCTTACTAAATGATTAACCATCTGGTAGGTGTTAGTGTAATGGGCAGTGACATGACTCTCAGGCTACTAAATGATTAACTATCTGGTAGGTGTTAGTGTAAGGGGCAGTGACATGACTCTCAGGCTACTTACAGGTTACTAAATGATATAACCATCTGGTAGGTGTGAGTGTAAGTGACAGTGACATGACTCTCAGGCTACTTACAGGTTACTAATGCTACAACCACCTGGTAGGTGTAAGTGTAAGGGGCAGTGACATGACTCTCAGGCTACTTACAAATTACTAAATAATATAACTATCTGGTAGGTGTGAGTGTAAGTGACAGTGACATGACTCTCAGGCTACTTACAGGTTACTAAATGATATAACCATCTGGTAGTTGTGAGTGTAAGGGGCAGTGACATGACTCTCAGGTGACTTACAGGTTACTAAAGAATTAACCATCTGGTAGGTGTGAGTGTAAGTGACAGTGACATGACTCTCAGGCTACATACAGGTTACTAAATGATATAACCATCTGGTAGGTGTGAGTGCAGGGGCAGTGACATGGCTCTAAGGCTACTTACAGGTTACTAAATGATATAACCATCTGGTAGGTGTGAGTGTAAGTGACATGACTCTCAAGCTACTTACAGGTTACTAAATGATATAACCATCTGGTAGGTTTGAGTGTAAGTGAAAGGGACATGACTCTCAGGCTACTTACAGGTTACTAAATTATATAACCATCTGGTAGGTGTAAGCGTAAGGGACAGTGACACGACTCTCAGGCTACTTACAGGTTACTAAATTATATAACCATCTGGTAGGTGTAAGCGTAAGGGACAGTGACACGACTCTCAGGCTACTTACAGGTTTCTAAATGATATAACCATCTGGTAGGTGTGAGTGTAAGGGGCAGTGACATGGCTCTCAAGCTACTTACAGGTTACTAAATGATATATCCATCTGGTAGGTGTGAGTGTAAGGGGCAGTGACATGGCTATCAAGCTACTTACAGGTTACTAAATAATATTACCATCTGGTAGGTGTGAGTGTAAGTTGCAGTGAAATGACTCTCAGGCTACTTACAGGTTACTAAATGATTAACCATCTGGTATGTGTGAGTGTAAGGGGCAGTAACATGGCTCTCAGGCTACTTACAGATTACTAAATGATATAACCATCTAGTAGGTGTGAGTGTAAGTGACAGTGACATGACTCTAATGCTACTTACAGGTTACTAAATGATATAACCATCTGGTAGGTGTGAGTGTAAAGGGCAGTGACATGACTCTCAGGCTACTTACAGGTTACTAAATGATATAACCATCTAGTAGGTGTAAGGGGCAGTGACATGACTCTCTGGCTACTAATTGATAAACCATCTGGTAGGTGTGAGTATAAGGGGCAGTGACATGACTCTCAGTCTACTTACAGCTTAATAAATGATTAACCATCTGGTAGGTGTGAGTGTAAGGGGCAGTGACATGACTCTCAGGCTATTTACAGGTTACTAAATGATTAACCATCTGGTAGGTGTTAGTGTAAGGGGCAGTGACATGACTCTCAGGCTACTTACAGGTTACTAAATGATTAACCATCTGGTAGGTGTGAGTGTAAGGGGCAGTGACATGACTCTCAGGCTACTTACAGCTTACTAAATGATTAACCATCTGGTAGGTGTTAGTGTAAGGGGCAGTGACATGACTCTCAGGCTACTAAATCAGCGGTTCCCAACCTTTTTTCTCTCCCGTACCCCTTGATTAGGCTTTTCATTTATGAGTACCCCCTCTCTTCGTTACCCACACCCATCCTTCAAAATAAAGGAAGCGCTTTTTTTATAGGGGAGGTAAGCTATATCTGAATGGCATACGACTGTACGTGTATCAACAGGATTAAAGCTCAGATCTCATTCTCAGAAGGAGCCCTGCTGTGTGGCTGGCGCCCCTGGCAGCTGCCTGGTTGCCCCTAAACACGGCCCTGGGGGGGGGGAGTCAAAGCGTAATGATCAGAAAAATAAATATTTTAATTTGTGAGATCAGATCGATATAAACCACCCAGCCACTATGGACGTTTTTAGTTGGAAGTGAAGCAATCTGACTCAAGCAAGCACTAGCATAGTACTTTACTTACCAGCACTGACTATAACTTATTTGGGAATGCAGACCCACCTCGCCTGTGTGACTCGCAACCTCCACAGCTCTACCACACGTGTCTACGCAGCTATACTGCTGCAGTGCTGTTTCTAACTGCGCACTCGCAGTCAACATTTTGTGCACGGGGGTGGGTGAAGCAGGAGGCTAAGCTGTCTGGTGACAGGGTGATCATTAATATGTGGACCAGAGTCATCCACACCCGGTCCACATATTTCAGGTGCAGGGGCTCCCATCTGCCTATATGCCAGGCTAGGACTTCACTTGTCACTTTCCAGCTGAACGCTCCTTCCTTCCACAGTTCCACGATGGTTATTAGTTGATGACCCATTGAGAGTGCCCCCCCGACCCTCCCCCCGGATCTTCCGCCATTACCAACAATATTTTTGAGTACCCCCAACTGGTCTGCCAAGTACCCCCAGGGGTACACGTACCACAGGTTGGGAACCGCTGTACTAAATGATTAACCATCTGGTAGGTGTGAGTGTAAGGGACAGTGACATGACTCTCAGGCTACTTACAGCTTACTAAATGATTAACCATCTGGTAGATGTTAGTGTAAGGGGCAGTGACATGACTCTCAGGCTACTAAATGATTAACCATCTGGTAGGTGTTAGTGTAAGGGGCAGTGACATGACTCTCAGGCTACTAAATGATTAACCATCTGGTAGGTGTGAGTGTAAGGGGCAGTGACATGGCTCTTAAGCTTCCTACAGGTTTACACATGTATGTAGGATCATACAGTATATAACTGACACATGTTTGTAGGGTTACACGGTATATAACTGACATGTTTGTAGGGTTACACGGTATATAACTGACACATGTTTGTAGGGTTACACGGTTTATAACTGACATGTTTGTAGGGTTACACGGTATATAACTGACATGTTTGTAGGGTTACACGGTATATAACTGACACATGTTTGTAGGGTTACACGGTTTATAACTGACATGTTTGTAGGGTTACACGGTATATAACTGACACATGTTTGTAGGGTTACACGGTATATAACTGACAGATGTTTGTAGGGTTACACGGTATATAACTGACATGTTTGTAGGGTTACACGGTATATAACTGACACATGTTTGTAGGGTTACACTGTATATAACTGACACATGTTTGTAGGGTTACATGGTATATAACTGACACATGTTTGTAGGATTACACAGTATATAACTGACATGTTTGTAGGGTTACACGGTATATAACTGACACATGTTTGTAGGGTTACATGGTATATAACTGACACATGTTTGTAGGGTTACACGGTATATAACTGACATGTTTGTAGGGTTACACGGTATATAACTGACACATGTTTGTAGGGTTACACGGTATATAACTGACATGTTTGTAGTGTTACATGGTATATAACTGACACATGTTTGTAGGGTTACACAGTATATAACTGACAAATGTTTGTAGGATTACACGGTATATAACTGACATGTTTGTAGGGTTACACGGTATATAAGTGACACATGTTTGTAGGATTACACGGTATATAACTGACATGTTTGTAGGGTTACACGGTATATAACTGACACATGTTTGTAGGATTACACGGTATATAAGTGACACATGTTTGTAGGATTACACGGTATATAACTGACATGTTTGTAGGGTTACACGGTATATAACTGACTTGTTAGACAGTGGAGGGCAGCATAGCCCAGAACGAACATAAGAATTAAGGCCCTTAGGAGTGAGCTGCTGTGAAGTGGCAACAATGTTGCATTTTTGTGGGTGGGTACAGGGCTCACCTTTAAGAAGCCAAGCTACAGGCCCCAAACCCTCTTTCCAGCTTGTCTTCACTTGCAGGATCTGTCATGCTGTCTGTTACCAGTTTGCTGCAGCATGGATTGTTCAGCCACAGATCCTGTGAGAGTGGGGGAGTTGGAAAAATTTATGATCGACTTTGAAACTGAGGAAGATGTTGTGCCATGTTAACCCCAGGACCCGTTGAGTCGCTCCCCGGTTTTTCCTCCTATTTGTATCCTGTGGGCCCGGGGTTCCCCCCCCCCTTCCTCTTGGCCTCTTTATCTGCCCGCTTGATAATATAGTCCCTGCTTTGTCTCCCTGTCCCCCTCCCATTTAGCCATGTGGGGGCTGTGTCTGGGGTTATTTTCCAGCATCGCGAATGCTGCCCCTAAGGTGTCGGTGGTGTGCCTAGTGGGAGCATTCCCTTACCTTCTCCGTCGGCCACGACGCGCGCTCCTCCAGTCCTTAGCGGTTCGGTCGGGCGGTAGTTTCCCCTTCGGTAATGGCGGCTTCGGGTCTCCTCATCCGTCTTCGGCTCGTCGGTCTGCGGCGCGGGAACCGTCATCCACGTGGGCGGCCATGTCCGCTTTGGATGACGTCACTTCCGGTGGCCATTTCCAGTGACGTTGCGTCAGTGACGTCACTTCCGGACTGGCATTCGGGCAGCGGCAGCAATGCGGGTAGCGTCGTCTTCGCCTCCGGGGTGCTCAGGTGAGAGAGGAGTGCCTGGGGGGGGGGGGGCGAGGCCCGCAGGGGGTGCGCAGCTTGGCACAGGGGTACAGCGCTCGCGTGGGGGCATTTTGTCGAGTGCTTTAGGGGGCCAAGGCCAAGAAGCCTCTTGGGGGCAATATGTTGGCGCTTTAGGGGACTTAGACCCAGAGTCACGTGGGGACAATTTGCAGGATGGTGAGCTCAGATGGGGGTCAATTTCTGGCGATTATGAGCAGGCCGCAGGCCTGACCGGGGATACGTCAGTGGATATGGATAATTTAGGGCCTCAGTCATTGCCTAGTCAGGCGGGGGGCAAGAGAAAGGCCGCTAGTTAATCACGGCTTAGTAGGAGCCGTGCGGCCTCCTCTGGCAACACATCGTGGGGGCAAGCGTGAGTCACCTGCAGGTGTGGCCCTCAGCGTGGCCTCCCTGGGTGTCACCACTAGGGTTTCTCCCAAAAAGGCCCCTATCACCCCCCCCCCAAGTTATGTCAGGGGGTCCCTGCGAGTGCAGTTCAGGTAGTGGGCAGGCAGGTTCAGTTTGCTGAAGCAGTATTGAATGTACATGCGGGCAGTGTGTCTGAGTGTGTGGAGTCTGCTTGTGGCACAAGGCGCAGGAGTGTTAGTCCTGGGGGGTTGATGACATTGTTGATCAGCCTTTGTCCTCTCCCCGTGGTACTCCTCTCTTTCATTTTTCATTACAGAAAATCATGGATTCTCAGAATGAGTTAGCGGCCATGCAGTCCGGTGCAGTTGGTATTGAGGAGGAGGAGCGGAGTCGAGAACATCCGTCAACGTCCTCTGATCCCCTGCCTGTGCAGCGCCCCTCTTGGAGCTGGAGAGCATGGAATCGCAAGAAGTGGTGAATCTCATGGAGCCACAGAATGCTTGGGTGCAAATGCAGTCCAGTCCGGGTGGTCGTGGCAAGGAAGAGTACAGCTGCCCCTCTTGGAACTGGTGAGACCATTTTATCTTTCGGGCATAGGGGCTTTAGTTCATCTTCGGATGATTCTGGGTCTGAGTGAGTGATAGGTCCCAGGGGGCGGAGGTTAAAGGGCAGATGGGAATGTATAAGATGATGAAGTGGTTAGTCAAGGTGCGTAAGGCCATGGGTCCTCCCCCTCTCCCCTGGTTCCTCTTGCTAGAGCCCTGTGTTCCATTGCAGATCCCTGGGGCGACAGCTGGGCGTGCAACGGCCATGTATGGGGACAAGCACAGGCGGCCCTCTAACTAAGCCTTCTCGAGCATCTGAAGTCCAAAACTGTTAGACGCATTCAAGAGGGTAAATATGTGCATAGGTTTGAACTTTCGACCAAGGTCTATCACCAGGAAGAAATGGCGGTGTTACATCGCTAAACTTCCCGATCGGGCTCTGAATATCCTCAAATAGCAAGATGCCATCTAAACCGCTTGCGAGCGGTTTCGGGAACGGGCATGGCGGGATTATGACGTCGCGTTCGGCGATAGATGGTTGGTAATCCCCTCCTGAATTTGGCGACGTAGATTCGTGGTTAGGGGCATAGTTCGGGCCCAAAAAGCCTTTTTTTGCCCGGGCAGGTCTCTGCTGGTCCCCGGGCAATTGCGCTCCTTAGCGTTCTCAACGGTGTCCCACAGGTATTTGCTGCGCAGTTCCAGAATAAGCTCTGCCCCAATGGGCCGGCGTGCGTTTTGCCACGTGAGTAAGCATCGCGGGGTGGCCACTCCGGTTGGAGTGTAACAGATCCCACGATGCAGGCCGGTCGCAAGAGCAGCCTAGTTCCAGTTTCAAACCTTTCACTGCCGGAAAGGGTGGCCACCCCACTGAGGGTAGCCGCAATTGGTAGCCGTAATTCGGATAGGAGGGTGGCTGCCTTGCTAGGCGGGGGCCTCCGTCAGGGATTCATTATCCCCTTCAGCTTTGCAATATAGGGTTTACGAAATCGGCATACGAATTTCCTAGCATTGTGAGGAAAAAGAGGGACAAGGAGATTGCTTTGGGCCGCATGGCTGGCTCATTTGTGGAGATTCCGATTCAAGGATTGGTTCCTCTCTCCTCTTGGGGTTGTTCCTAAGAAGGAGCCGGGTAAGTCCCGGCTCATCCAGCACCTTTCCTTCCCTAGAGGGAGGTCGGGCAGCAACGCTATTTCCCCTGAGCCAGTTCGGTTTACTACCAGTCCTTTGATGACGCGTTATCACTGGTATGGAGGGCAAACCTGGATGTGGTATCAGCATTTTGGATGCTTCCCATTCATCCCTCCTCCTTACACCTCAGGGGATGTTGGTGTGAAGGCAAGTATTTTGTGGACAAAAGCTTGCCTATGAGCTGTTCTATATCATGTGCTCATTTTGAAGCCTTCAGAGCTTCTTGCACTGGGCCATCTCAGTGATTGCTGTTTTGATGGCCTGGCACATTGCCTGGACGATGTCCTGCTGTTTGGATATGCTGTGTGTGCTTTCCTGATGAAAGTGATTCGATTTTTGCTGGCCAGAATGGGTGTCCCTCTGGCGGAGGGTAAGGCCCAGTGCCTTTGCACGTTCCTTACCTTTTGGGTATCAAGATTGACTCATCGTTAATGCAGTGTCATTTGCTACCGGATACGATTGCCCGTATGGTTGGTACGGTTCGGGAAATCGGGTCCTTTGTTGGTTCCATGAAGGATCTCCAGACCATGTTGGTTCTTCTGAATTTCGCTGGTAGGATTATTCCTATTAGCAGAATTTTCTTCGGCGGCTCGAAGGGCGTCGGGCGGCGAGCGGTCACAAGCGAGTGAGTTTTGTGTAATGGCAGAAATGTTTGATGACTTGGCAGTATGGGGACAATTCTGGAACCATTTTTAATGAGATCTGCTCATGGTCGAAGTCTGTTCCTTCCAACATGGTAATTCAGTTGTTTACTGATGCGGCAGGGTCTCACGGGTGGGGGTCCTTCTTGTCCGGTCACTGGAGTGCCGGCCCATGGCCTCGGTCATGGGTTCTAAGGGGCTTGTTAAGAAGTTTAGCCTGTTAGAGCTCCCCCCCCCCCCATTATTATTGCCTTTGAGGTCTAGCGTGAGCAGCTAAGGGATCAGGAGGTCGTGTTCTGGATGGATAACAAGAGCGTCATGTTGCTGTTAACATGCTCTCGTGGGGATCTCCCGCGGTAGTGCGGTACCCTCGCATGCTGGTGCTGAAGTGTCTGCACCCGGCGTCCAGAATAGAATTGCTGAATTGCTGATGCGCTCTTTCGTTTCAATGGAAAGCATTCTATGCGTTGGCTCCTCAGGCGGACATTAACGGAGTCGTTTGTTCCTATTATTTATGGCAGGTTGCGCCGGTGGGAGATCTTTGATTGCCATGATCCGTTCTTCGCTGGCCCTCTCTACTTGGACCGCTTATGTGAAGCATTGGTCTAAATAGATCACCTTCTGTGATAGGACGAGCCGGCCATCTTGAGGTGTTGTCCAATGGGGTCTTTAGAGACAGATCAACGAGCTTAAAGGTAATGGGGTTTTTCTAAAGGGTCAGTCGGATCTCGGCTGACTGCCGTGTCCTTCTTCTGTAAATTTTATGGCCTCTCGGCTCTTCAAGAACCTTCCTGGTCGGGCAGGTGTTGACGGGCTGGGGGGCGTATGGTGCCCAGAACAAGGGACGTTAGGGAGCCCGTTACCATCAAGAGATTGGTTCCTGTGTCAAACTGTGCCTGTGGTGGGTTCTCCTGCCGACAAGGGTACCCGTTCTCCGCTGCCTTTGGGCTGGTTTTTCACGGGGCACTTAGGGTGGTACAAGCCCGGGGGTCTGTAGGCCTCCTCACGTCAAGAACGACGAGTCATCTGATCTAATTTTCCTCTCCAGATCAAAGACAGACCGAGAAGGGAAAGGAGTTGGACGTCTTAACCCGCCACGGGCTCAGTTTGTTGCCCAGTCAGGTTGCTTAGGGCCTTGCTTAGGGCCTATATGGACGCGATCCGGAGGGTCCATTACAATTTCTGGTTCACGAGGACGGTTCCCCGTTGACCAGATTTCAATGCAGGAGAGGCCTGAGCTGGGCAGCATGGAAAGCGGGCCTTGACCCAAGGGTCATTGCCCCCACTCCTTCAGGGTTGGAGCGTCTACCGCTGCCGCGGGTTTGTGTTGGTCTGCCGACTACATTAGGGCGTTGGGGAGATGGAGGTCTAAGAGATACATGTTGTATGTTAGGACATTAACAATATGAATGTTTTGTTTTCTCATGTTGCGATGTTCCCAGTTAACTGTTGTTTCTTTACAGGGCCAAGAGATGGTCCACTGAGACTGCTGATCGCGGGTCACTCCTACATTCACTGGGCGGAGCTGAGAGCGATCGTCGAGCCCTGACGGGCAACAACTGGGTCCCCCCCCCATTGGGTCACTGTTAGGTGGCTAGGTCGTAGGGGTTTGAGTTGGCAGGATCTGCCTGGGTTGCTGCACGGGGCATTGCACAGGTGGGACAAACCCCAAGTTATGATCATTCACGCACGTGGTAGTGATATGGGGCTCCTGCCGTGCAAACTGCTCAGTGGGGTGATTTAGTCTGATTTGTACACTTTCCAGACATGGGTCCCAATGTTAAGATAGGGTGGTCCAATAGCATCCCCAGAATTGAGTGGCGCCATGTGCAGCCCACAGGGTGGCCTTTCAGGTCAGAAAGAAACTGAACAGGGAGGTTAGGATTTGTCCTAGCGCGGTCAGTAGGGTTTGTTGTGGAACATGGGAACATCACAACGGCTGGGAGAAGCCTCTACAGGAGGGATGGGGTGCACCTCCCTGAGAGGAGCATCGAGAACTCCCTAAGTCTGTGCGTGCAGCTAAGCTCCGCTTGTGTAGGCATTCACGGGCGTGGTCCAATTTCCTAGCGGGGGGTACTTACTCTCCTAGCTAGATTGCCGCCACCTGGTTTAAGGTTTGCTGAGTTGCTTCCAGCCGGTTCCTATGTTCTATAATAAATGCGGACCCTACGGGTCTTTATACCCACACCCTGTGTTTGTGTCATTATTCAAGTTATGTATTACCAAAGTCATTTATGGTAAAGTTAAGTTATAAGTTAAGTTATGTGTCAGTCAGTTTCATGACTGGTAAGTTATTACAGCAAGCCAGGAGGATAGGGCATTTAATTACTTATGTAGGGTTACACGGTATATAACGGACACATGTTTTTAGGATTACACAGTATATAACTGACATGTTTGTAGGGTTACACGGTATATAACTGACCCATGTTTGTAAGGTTACACAGTATATAACTGACATGTTTGTAGGGTAACACGGTATATAACTGACATGTTTGTAGGATTACACGGTATATAACTGACATGTTTGTAGGGTTACACGGTATATAACTGACATGTTTGTAGGATTACACGGTATATAACTGACACATGTTTGTAGGATTACACGGTATATAACTGACATGTTTGTAGGGTTACACGGTATATAACTGACATGTTTGTAGGATTACACGGTATATAACTGACACATGTTTGTAGGATTACACGGTATATAACTGACACATGTTTGTAGGATTACACGGTATATAACTGACACATGTTTGTAGGACTACACAGTATATAACGGACACATGTTTGTAGGATTACACGGTATATAACTGACACATGTTTGTAGGATTACACGATATATAACGGACACATGTTTGTAGGATTACACGGTATATAACCGACACATGTTTGTAGGATTACACGGTATATAACTGACACATGTTTGTAGGATTACACGATATATAACTGACACATGTTTGTAGGGTTACACGGTGTATAACTGACATGTTTGTAGGGTTGCACTGTATATAACCGACACATGTTTGTAGGGTTACGGTATATAAACGGACACATATATGTTGGTTTACACAGTAGATAACTGACACATTTACGTAGGATTACACAGTATATAACGGACACGTATGTTGGTTTACACAGTAGGTAACTGACACAATTACGTAGGATTACACAGTATATAATGGACACATGTATGTAGGATTACACAGTATATAAACGGACACATGTATGTTGGTTTACACAGTAGATAACTGACACATTTACGTAGGATTACACAGTATATAACGGACACGTATGTTGGTTTACACAGTAGATAACTGACACAATTACGTAGGATTACACAGTATATAACGGACACGTATGTTGGTTTACACAGTAGATAACTGACACATTTACGTAGGATTACACAGTATATAACGGACACGTATGTTGGTTTACACAGTAGATAACTGACACAATTACGTAGGATTACACAGTATATAACGGACACGTATGTTGGTTTACACAGTAGATAACTGACACATTTACGTAGGATTACACAGTATATAACGGACACGTATGTTGGTTTACACAGTAGATAACTGACACAATTACGTAGGATTACACAGTATATAACGGACACGTATGTTGGTTTACACAGTAGATAACTGACACAATTACGAAGGATTACACAGTATATAACGGACACGTATGTTGGTTTACACAGTAGATAACTGACACAATTACGTAGGATTACACAGTATATAACTGACACGTATGTTGGTTTACACAGTAGATAACTGACACAATTACGTAGGATTACACAGTATATAACGGACACGTATGTTGGTTTACACAGTAGATAACTGACACAATTACGTAGGATTACACAGTATATAATGGACACGTATGTTGGTTTACACAGTAGATAACTGACACAATTACGTAGGATTACACAGTATATAACGGACACGTATGTTGGTTTACACAGTAGATAACTGACACAATTACGTAGGATTACACAGTATATAATGGACACGTATGTTGGTTTACACAGTAGATAACTGACACAATTACGTAGGATTACACAGTATATAACGGACACGTATGTTGGTTTACACAGTAGATAACTGACACAATTACGTAGGATTACACAGTATATAACGGACACGTATGTTGGTTTACACAGTAGATAACTGACACAATTACGTAGGATTACACAGTATATAACGGACACGTATGTTGGTTTACACAGTAGATAACTGACACATTTACGTAGGATTACACAGTATATAACGGACACGTATGTTGGTTTACACAGTAGATAACTGACACATTTACGTAGGATTACACAGTATATAACGGACACATGTATGTAGAATTGCACAGTATGTAACTGCCCATACACATGAGATTACATGGTATATACGGAGGCAGAGCCCTGTACTATACACAGGCACACACATTATACTGCACATTATAAGATTTGATACTGCACCTGGCAGAATATTTTGATGTGAGTGACTCTGTATTTTCCGTCCTTCTCTCCTGTGGTTAGCACAGAGATCACAAAGTCTCCCGGCTTACTGCGGCTTTCCCTTACCAGGAAAGTCCACAGTTCTGCTTTCTCCTGTAGCAACTTCTCTGCGTCTGCCCCTGACAGGTAGCCATGATACCATCTGTAGGAACAAGAACACACGATTTATTACATGATACAGATAAGGTTGCCATATTGTCGCTTTAAGGGAGGGACTTATGAAAAATATAGACCAGGCACAAACTGCAGAACATATAATATAATACATATCACACAGAACCAGACACGTGTAATAGTCATGTTACTTACACACCGGTACTAACTGCAGAACATATAATATTACATATCACACAGAACCAGACACATGTAATAGTCATGTTACTTACACACCGGTACTAACTGCAGAACATATAATATTACATATCACACAGAACCAGACACATGTAATAGTCATGTTACTTACACACCGGTACTAACTGCAGAACATATAATATAATACATATCACACAGAACCAGACACATGTAATAGTCATGTTACTTACACACCGGTACTAACTGCAGAACATATAATATAATACATATCACACAGAACCAGACACGTGTAATAGTCATGTTACTTACACACTGGGTACTAACTGTAGAACATATAATATAATACATATCACACAGAACCAGACACATGTAATAGTCATGTTACTTACACACTGGTACTAACTGCAGAACATATAATATAATACATAACACACAGAACCAGACACATGTAATAGTCATGTTACTTACACACTGGTACTAACTGCAGAACATATAATATAATACATAACACACAGAACCAGACACATGTAATAGTCATGTTACTTACACACTGGTACTAACTGCAGAACATATAATATAATACAGATCACACAGAACCAGACACATGTAATAGTCATGTTACTTACACACTGGGTACTAACTGCAGAACATATAATATAATACATATCATACAGAACCAGACACATGTAATAGTCATGTTACTTACACACCGGTACTAACTGCAGAACATATAATATAATACATATCACACAGAACCAGACACGTGTAATAGTCATGTTACTTACACACTGGGTACTAACTGTAGAACATATAATATAATACATATCACACAGAACCAGACACATGTAATAGTCATGTTACTTACACACTGGTACTAACTGCAGAACATATAATATAATACATAACACACAGAACCAGACACATGTAATAGTCATGTTACTTACACACTGGTACTAACTGCAGAACATATAATATAATACAGATCACACAGAACCAGACACATGTAATAGTCATGTTACTTACACACCGGTACTAACTGCAGAACATATAATATAATACATATCACACAGAACCAGACACGTGTAATAGTCATGTTACTTACACACCGGTACTAACTGCAGAACATATAATATAATACATATCACACAGAACCAGACATGTGTAATAGTCATGTTACTTACACACCGGTACTAACTGCAGAACATATAATATAATACAGATCACACAGAATCAGACACGTGTAATAGTCATGTTACTTACACACCGGTACTAACTGCAGAACATATAATATAATACATATCACACGGAACCAGACACGTGTAATAGTCATGTTACTTACACACCGGTACTAACTGCAGAACATATAATATAATACATATCACACAGAACCACACACGTGTAATAGTCATGTTACTTACACACTGGGTACTAACTGTAGAACATATAATATAATACATATCACACAGAACCAGACACATGTAATAGTCATGTTACTTAAACACCGGCACTAACGGCAGCACATATAATATAATACATATCACACAGAACCAGACACATGTAATAGTCATGTTACTTACACACCGGGTACTAACTGTAGAACATATAATATAATACATATCACACAGAACCAGACACATGTAATAGTCATGTTACTTACACATCAGGTACTAACTGTAGAACATATAATATAATACATATCACACAGAACCAGACACATGTAATAGTCATGTTACTTACACACCGGGTACTAACTGTAGAACATATAATATAATACATATCACACAGAACCAGACACGTGTAATAGTCATGTTACTTACACACCGGCACTAACTGCAGAACATATAATATAATACATATCACACAGAACCAGACACATGTAATAATCATGTTACTTACACACCGGGTACTAACTGCAGAACATATAATATAATACATATCACACAGAACCAGACACATGTAATAGTCATGTTACTTACACACCGGTACTAACTGCAGAACATATAATATAATACATATCACACAGAACCAGACACATGTAATAATCATGTTACTTACACACCGAGTACTAACTGTAGAACATATAATATAATACATATCACACAGAACCAGACACATGTAATAGTCATGTTACTTACACACCGGTACTAACTGCAGAACATATAATATAATACATATCACACAGAACCAGACACATGTAATAATCATGTTACTTACACACCGGGTACTAACTGTAGAACATATAATATAATACATATCACACAGAACCAGACACATGTAATAGTCATGTTACTTACACACCGGTACTAACTGTAGAACATATAATATAATACATATCACACAGAACCAGACACATGTAATAGTCATGTTACTTACACACTGTTACTAACTGCAGAACATATAATATAATACATATCACACAGAACCAGACACATGTAATAGACATGTTACTTACACACCGGGTACTAACTGTAGAACATATAATATAATACAAATCACACAGAACCAGACACATGTAATAGTCATGTTACTTACACACTGGGTACTAACTGCAGAACATATAATATAATACATATCACACAGAACCAGACACATGTAATAGTCATGTTACTTACACACCGGTACTAACTGCAGAACATATAATATAATACATATCACACAGAACCAGACACGTGTAATAGTCATGTTACCTACACACTGGGTACTAACTGCAGAACATATAATATAATACATATCACACAGAACCAGACACGTGTAATAGTCATGTTACTTACACACTGGGTACTAACTGCAGAACATATAATATAATACAGATCACACAGAACCAGACACGTGTAATAGTCATGTTACTTACACACCGGTACTAACTGCAGAACATATAATACATATCACACAGAACCAGACACGTGTAATAGTCATGTTACTTACACACCGGTACTAACTGCAGAACATATAATATAATACATATCACACAGAACCAGACACGTGTAATAGTCATGTTACTTACACACCGGCACTAACTGCAGAACATATAATATAATACATATCACACAGAACCAGACACATGTAATAGTCATGTTACTTACACACCGGTACTAACTGCAGAACATATAATATAATACATATCACACAGAACCAGACACGTGTAATAGTCATGTTACTTACACACCAGGTACTAACAGCAGAACATATAATATAATACACATCACACAGAACCAGACACATGTAATAATCATGTTACTTACACACCGGGTACTAACTGTAGAACATATAATATAATACAGATCACACAGAACCAGACACATATAATAGTCATGTTACTTACACACCGGTACTAACTGCAGAACATATAATATAATACATATCACACAGAACCAGACACATGTAATAGTCATGTTACTTACACACTGGGTACTAACTGCAGAACATATAATATAATACAGATCACACAGAACCAGACACATGTAATAGTCATGTTACTTACACACCGGGTACTAACAGCAGAACATATAATATAATACATATCACACAGAACCAGACACATGTAATAGTCATGTTACTTACACACCGGTACTAACTGCAGAACATATAATATAATACATATCACACAGAACCAGACACATGTAATAGTCATGTTACTTACACACCGGGTACTAACTGCAGAACATATAATATAATACATATCACACAGAACCAGACATGTGTAATAGTCATGTTACTTACACACTGGGTACTAACTGCAGAACATATAATATAATACAGATCACACAGAACCAGACACATGTAATAGTCATGTTACTTACACACTGGTACTAACTGCAGAACATATAATATAATACAGATCACACAGAACCAGACACATGTAATAGTCATGTTACTTACACACCGGGTACTAACTGCAGAACATATAATATAATACATATCACACAGAACCAGACACGTGTAATAGTCATGTTACTTACACACCGGTACTAACTGCAGAACATATAATATAATACAGATCACACAGAACCAGACACGTGTAATAGTCATGTTACTTACACACCGGTACTAACTGCAGAACATATAATATAATGCATATTACACAGAACCAGACACATGTAATAGTCATGTTACTTACACACCGGTACTAACTGCAGAACATATAATATAATACATATCACACAGAACCAGACACATGTAATAGTCATGTTACTTACACACTGGTACTAACTGCAGAACATATAATATAATACATATCACACAGAACCAGACACATGTAATAGTCATGTTACTTACACACCGGTACTAACTGTAGAACATATAATATAATACATATCACACAGAACCAGACACATGTAATAGTCATGTTACTTACACACCAGGTACTAACTGCAGAAGATATAATATAATACGTATCACACAGAACCAGACACATGTAATAGTCATGTTACTTACACACCAGGTACTAACTGCAGAACATATAATATAATACATATCACACAGAACCAGACACATGTAATAGTCATGTTACTTACACACCGGTACTAACTGCAGAACATATAATATAATACAGATCACACAGAACCAGACACATGTAATAGTCATGTTACTTACACACCAGGTACTAACTGCAGAACATATAATATAATATATATCACACAGAACCAGACACATACAATAGTCATGTTACTTACACACTGGGTACTAACTGTAGAACATATAATATAATACATATCACACAGAACCAGACACATGTAATAGTCATGTTACTTACACACTGGGTACTAACTGCAGAACATATAATATAATACATATCACACAGAACCAGACACATGTAATAGTCATGTTACTTACACACCGGGTACTAACTGCAGAACATATAATACATATCACACAGAACCAGACACATGTAATAGTCATGTTACTTATACACCGGGTACTAACTGTAGAACATATAATATAATACATATCACACAGAACCAGACACATGTAATAGTCATGTTACTTACACACCGGCACTAACTGCAGAACATATAATATAATACATATCACACAGAACCAGACACATGTAATAGTCATGTTACTTACACACCGGTACTAACTGCAGAACATATAATATAATACATATCACACAGAACTAGACACATGTAATAGTCATGTTACTTACACACTGGTACTAACTGCAGAACATATAATATAATACATATCACACAGAACCAGACACATGTAATAGTCATGTTACTTACACACCGGGTACTAACTGTAGAACATATAATATAATACATATCACACAGAACCAGACACATGTAATAGTCATGTTACTTACACACCGGTACTAACTGTAGAACATATAATATAATACATATCACACAGAACCAGACACATGTAATAGTCATGTTACTTACACACCGGGTACTAACAGCAGAACATATAATATAATACATATCACACAGAACCAGACACATGTAATAGTCATGTTACTTACACACCGGTACTAACTGCAGAACATATAATATAATACATATCACACAGAACCAGACACATGTAATAGTCATGTTACTTACACACCGGTACTAACTGTAGAACATATAATATAATACATATCACACAGAACCAGACACATGTAATAGTCATGTTACTTACACACCAGGTACTAACTGCAGAAGATATAATATAATACATATCACACAGAACCAGACACATGTAATAGTCATGTTACTTACACACCAGGTACTAACTGCAGAACATATAATATAATACATATCACACAGAACCAGACACATATAATAGTCATGTTACTTACACACTGGGTACTAACTGTAGAACATATAATATAATACATATCACACAGAACCAGACACATGTAATAGTCATGTTACTTACACACTGGGTACTAACTGCAGAACATATAATATAATACATATCACACAGAACCAGACACATGTAATAGTCATGTTACTTACACACCGGGTACTAACTGTAGAACATATAATATAATACAGATCACACAGAACCAGACATGTGTAATAGTCATGTTACTTACACACCAGGTACTAACTGCAGAACATATAATATAATACATATCACACAGAACCAGACACGTGTAATAGTCATGTTACTTACACACTGGTACTAACTGCAGAACATATAATATAATACATATCACACAGAACCAGACACATGTAATAGTCATGTTACTTACACACCGGTACTAACAGCAGAACATATAATATAATACAGATCACACAGAACCAGACACGTGTAATAGTCATGTTACTTACACACCGGGTACTAACTGCAGAACATATAATATAATACATATCACACAGAACCAGACACATGTAATAGTCATGTTACTTACACACCAGGTACTAACTGCAGAACATATAATATAATACATATCACACAGAACCAGACACATGTAATAGTCATGTTACTTACACACCGGCACTAACTGCAGAACATATAATATAATACATATCACACAGAACCAGACACATATAATAGTCATGTTACTTACACACCGGTACTAACTGCAGAACATATAATATAATACATATCACACAGAACTAGACACATGTAATAGTCATGTTACTTACACACTGATACTAACTGCAGAACATATAATATAATACATATCACACAGAACCAGACACATGTAATAGTCATGTTACTTACACACCGGTACTAACTGCAGAACATATAATATAATACATATCACACAGAACCAGACACGTGTAATAGTCATGTTACTTACACACTGGGTACTAACTGCAGAACATATAATATAATACATATCACACAGAACCAGACACATGTAATAGTCATGTTACTTACACACCGGCACTAACTGCAGAACATATAATATAATACATATCACACAGAACCAGACACATGTAATAGTCATGTTACTTACACACCGGTACTAACTGCAGAACATATAATATAATACATATCACACAGAACTAGACACATGTAATAGTCATGTTACTTACACACTGGTACTAACTGCAGAACATATAATATAATACATATCACACAGAACCAGACACATGTAATAGTCATGTTACTTACACACCCGTACTAACTGTAGAACATATAATATAATACATATCACACAGAACCAGACACATGTAATAGTCATGTTACTTACACACCAGGTACTAACTGCAGAAGATATAATATAATACATATCACACAGAACCAGACACATGTAATAGTCATGTTACTTACACACCAGGTACTAACTGCAGAACATATAATATAATACATATCACACAGAACCAGACACATGTAATAGTCATGTTACTTATACACCGGTACTAACTGCAGAACATATAATATAATACAGATCACACAGAACCAGACACATGTAATAGTCATGTTACTTACACACCGGTACTAACTGCAGAACATATAATATAATACATATCACACAGAACCAGACACATATAATAGTCATGTTACTTACACACTGGGTACTAACTGTAGAACATATAATATAATACATATCACACAGAACCAGACACATGTAATAGTCATGTTACTTACACACTGGGTACTAACTGCAGAACATATAATATAATACATATCACACAGAACCAGACACATGTAATAGTCATGTTACTTACACACCGGGTACTAACTGTAGAACATATAATATAATACATATCACACAGAACCAGACACATGTAATAGTCATGTTACTTACACACTGGGTACTAACTGTAGAACATATAATATAATACAGATCACACAGAACCAGACACGTGTAATAGTCATGTTACTTACACACCAGGTACTAACTGCAGAACATATAATATAATACATATCATACAGAACCAGACACATGTAATAGTCATGTTACTTACACACCAGGTACTAACTGCAGAACATATAATATAATACATATCACACAGAACCAGGCACATGTAATAGTCATGTTACTTACACACCGGCACTAACTGCAGAACATATAATATAATACATATCACACAGAACCAGACACATATAATAGTCATGTTACTTACACACCGGTACTAACTGCAGAACATATAATATAATACATATCACACAGAACTAGACACATGTAATAGTCATGTTACTTACACACTGGTACTAACTGCAGAACATATAATATAATACATATCACACAGAACCAGACACATGTAATAGTCATGTTACTTACACACCGGTACTAACTGCAGAACATATAATATAATACATATCACACAGAACCAGACACGTGTAATAGTCATGTTACTTACACACTGGGTACTAACTGCAGAACATATAATATAATACATATCACACAGAACCAGACACATGTAATAGTCATGTTACTTACACACCGGTGCTAACTGCAGAACATATAATATAATACATATCACACAGAACCAGACACGTGTAATAGTCATGTTACTTACACACCAGGGTACTAACAGCAGAACATATAATATAATACATATCACACAGAACCAGACACGTGTAATAGTCATGTTACTTACACACCAGGTACTAACAGCAGAACATATAATATAATACATATCACACAGAACCAGACACATGTAATAGTCATGTTACTTACACACCGGTACTAACTGCAGAACATATAATATAATACATATCACACAGAACCAGACACATGTAATAGTCATGTTACTTACACACCGGTACTAACTGCAGAACATATAATATAATACATATCACACAGAACCAGACACATGTAATAATCATGTTACTTACACACCGGGTACTAACTGCAGAACATATAATATAATACAGATCACACAGAACCAGACACATGTAATAGTCATGTTACTTACACACCGGGTACTAACTGCAGAACATATAATATAATACATATCACACAGAACCAGACGCATGTAATAGTCATGTTACTTACACACTGGTACTAACTGCAGAACATATAATATAATACATATCACACAGAACCAGACACATGTAATAGTCATGTTACTTACACACCGGGTACTAACTGTAGAACATATAATATAATACAAATCACACAGAACCAGACACATGTAATAGTCATGTTACTTAAACACTGGGTACTGACTGCAGAACATATAATATAATACAGATCACACAGAACCAGACACATGTAATAGTCATGTTACTTACACACCGGGTACTAACTGCAGAACATATAATATAATACATATCACACAGAACCAGACACATGTAATAGTCATGTTACTTACACACCGGTACTAACTGCAGAACATATAATATAATACATATCACACAGAACCAGACACATGTAATAGTCATGTTACTTACACACCGGTACTAACTGCAGAACATATAATACATATCACACAGAACCAGACATATGTAATAGTCATGTTACTTACACACTGGGTACTAACTGCAGAACATATAATATAATACAGATCACACAGAACCAGACACATGTAATAGTCATGTTACTTACACACCGGTACTAACTGCAGAACATATAATATAATACATATCACACAGAACCAGACACGTGTAATAGTCATGTTACTTACAGACTGAGTACTAACTGCAGAACATATAATATAATACAGATCACACAGAACCAGACATATGTAATAGTCATGTTACTTACACACCGGTACTAACTGCAGAACATATAATATAATACATATCACACAGAACCAGACACATGTAATAGTCATGTTACTTACACACTGGTACTAACTGCAGAACATATAATATAATACATATCACACAGAACTAGACACATGTAATAGTCATGTTACTTACACACCGGGTACTAACTGCAGAACATATAATATAATACATATCACACAGAACCAGACACGTGTAATAGTCATGTTACTTACACACCAGGTACTAACAGCAGAACATATAATATAATACATATCACACAGAACCAGACACATGTAATAGTCATGTTACTTACACACCGGTACTAACTGCAGAACATATAATATAATACATATCACACAGAACCAGACACATGTAATAGTCATGTTACTTACACACCGGTACTAACTGCAGAACATATAATATAATACATATCACACAGAACCAGACACGTGTAATAGTCATGTTACTTACACACCAGGTACTAACTGCAGAACATATAATATAATACATATCACACAGAACCAGACACATGTAATAGTCATGTTACTTACACACCGGTACTAACTGCAGAACATATAATATAATACATATCACACAGAACCAGACACATGTAATAGTCATGTTACTTACACACCGGTACTAACTGCAGAACATATAATATAATACATAACACACAGAACCAGACACATGTAATAATCATGTTACTTACACACCGGGTACTAACTGCAGAACATATAATATAATACAGATCACACAGAACCAGACACATGTAATAGTCATGTTACTTACACACCGGGTACTAACTGCAGAACATATAATATAATACATATCACACAGAACCAGACACATGTAATAGTCATGTTACTTACACACTGGTACTAACTGCAGAACATATAATATAATACAGATCACACAGAACCAGACACATGTAATAGTCATGTTACTTACACACCGGGTACTAACTGTAGAACATATAATATAATACAAATCACACAGAACCAGACACATGTAATAGTCATGTTACTTAAACACTGGGTACTAACTGCAGAACATATAATATAATACAGATCACACAGAACCAGACACATGTAATAGCCATGTTACTTACACACCGGGTACTAACTGCAGAACATATAATATAATACATATCACACAGAACCAGACACATGTAATAGTCATGTTACTTACACACCGGTACTAACTGCAGAACATATAATATAATACATATCACACAGAACCAGACACATGTAATAGTCATGTTACTTACACACCGGTACTAACTGCAGAACATATAATACATATCACACAGAACCAGACATATGTAATAGTCATGTTACTTACACACTGGGTACTAACTGCAGAACATATAATATAATACAGATCACACAGAACCAGACACATGTAATAGTCATGTTACTTACACACCGGTACTAACTGCAGAACATATAATATAATACATATCACACAGAACCAGACACGTGTAATAGTCATGTTACTTACAGACTGAGTACTAACTGCAGAACATATAATATAATACAGATCACACAGAACCAGACATATGTAATAGTCATGTTACTTACACACTGGGTACTAACTGTAGAACATATAATATAATACAGATCACACAGAACCAGACACATGTAATAGTCATGTTACTTACACACCGGGTACTAACTGCAGAACATATAATACATATCACACAGAACCAGACACATGTAATAGTCATGTTACTTATACACCGGGTACTAACTGTAGAACATATAATATAATACATATCACACAGAACCATACCATGTAATAGTCATGTTACTTACACACCGGCACTAACTGCAGAACATATAATATAATACATATCACACAGAACCAGACACATGTAATAGTCATGTTACTTACACACCGGTACTAACTGCAGAACATATAATATAATACATATCACACAGAACTAGACACATGTAATAGTCATGTTACTTACACACTGGTACTAACTGCAGAACATATAATATAATACATATCACACAGAACCAGACACATGTAATAGTCATGTTACTTACACACCGGTACTAACTGTAGAACATATAATATAATACATATCACACAGAACCAGACACATGTAATAGTCATGTTACTTACACACCAGGTACTAACTGCAGAAGATATAATATAATACATATCACACAGAACCAGACACATGTAATAGTCATGTTACTTACACACCAGGTACTTACTGCAGAACATATAATATAATACATATCACACAGAACCAGACACATGTAATAGTCATGTTACTTACACACCGGTACTAACTGCAGAACATATAATATAATACAGATCACACAGAACCAGACACATGTAATAGTCATGTTACTTACACACCAGGTACTAACTGCAGAACATATAATATAATACATATCACACAGAACCAGACACATATAATAGTCATGTTACTTACACACCGGTACTAACTGCAGAACATATAATATAATACATATCACACAGAACTAGACACATGTAATAGTCATGTTACTTACACACTGGTACTAACTGCAGAACATATAATATAATACATATCACACAGAACCAGACACATGTAATAGTCATGTTACTTACACACCGGTACTAACTGCAGAACATATAATATAATACATATCACACAGAACCAGACACGTGTAATAGTCATGTTACTTACACACCGGTGCTAACTGCAGAACATATAATATAATACAGATCACACAGAACCAGACACATGTAATAGTCATGTTACTTACACACCGGTACTAACTGCAGAACATATAATATAATACATATCACACAGAACCAGACACATGTAATAGTCATGTTACTTACACACTGGGTACTAACTGCAGAACATATAATATAATACATATCACACAGAACCAGACACATGTAATAGTCATGTTACTTACACACCGGTGCTAACTGCAGAACATATAATATAATACATATCACACAGAACCAGACACGTGTAATAGTCATGTTACTTACACACCAGGTACTAACAGCAGAACATATAATATAATACATATCACACAGAACCAGACACGTGTAATAGTCATGTTACTTACACACCAGGTACTAACAGCAGAACATATAATATAATACATATCACACAGAACCAGACACATGTAATAGTCATGTTACTTACACACCGGTACTAACTGCAGAACATATAATATAATACATATCACACAGAACCAGACACATGTAATAGTCATGTTACTTACACACCGGTACTAACTGCAGAACATATAATATAATACATATCACACAGAACCAGACACATGTAATAATCATGTTACTTACACACTGGGTACTAACTGCAGAACATATAATATAATACAGATCACACAGAACCAGACACATGTAATAGTCATGTTACTTACACACCGGGTACTAACTGCAGAACATATAATATAATACAGATCACACAGAACCAGACACGTGTAATAGTCATGTTACTTACACACCGGTACTAACTGCAGAACATATAATATAATACATATCACACAGAACCAGACACATAATAGTCATGTTACTTACACACTGGTACTAACTGCAGAACATATAATATAATACAGATCACACAGAACCAGACACATGTAATAGTCATGTTACTTACACACCGGGTACTAACTGTAGAACATATAATATAATACAAATCACACAGAACCAGACACATGTAATAGTCATGTTACTTAAACACTGGGTACTAACTGCAGAACATATAATATAATACAGATCACACAGAACCAGACACATGTAATAGCCATGTTACTTACACACCGGGTACTAACTGCAGAACATATAATATAATACATATCACACAGAACCAGACACATGTAATAGTCATGTTACTTACACACCGGTACTAACTGCAGAACATATAATATAATACATATCACACAGAACTAGACACATGTAATAGTCATGTTACATACACACCGGTACTAACTGCAGAACATATAATACATATCACACAGAACCAGACATATGTAATAGTCATGTTACTTACACACTGGGTACTAACTGCAGAACATATAATATAATACAGATCACACAGAACCAGACACATGTAATAGTCATGTTACTTACACACCGGTACTAACTGCAAAACATATAATATAATACATATCACACAGAACCAGACACGTGTAATAGTCATGTTACTTACAGACTGAGTACTAACTGCAGAACATATAATATAATACAGATCACACAGAACCAGACATATGTAATAGTCATGTTACTTACACACTGGGTACTAACTGTAGAACATATAATATAATACAGATCACACAGAACCAGACACATGTAATAGTCATGTTACTTACACACCGGGTACTAACTGCAGAACATATAATACATATCACACAGAACCAGACACATGTAATAGTCATGTTACTTATACACCGGGTACTAACTGTAGAACATATAATATAATACATATCACACAGAACCATACCATGTAATAGTCATGTTACTTACACACCGGCACTAACTGCAGAACATATAATATAATACATATCACACAGAACCAGACACATGTAATAGTCATGTTACTTACACACCGGTACTAACTGCAGAACATATAATATAATACATATCACACAGAACTAGACACATGTAATAGTCATGTTACTTACACACTGGTACTAACTGCAGAACATATAATATAATACATATCACACAGAACCAGACACATGTAATAGTCATGTTACTTACACACCGGTACTAACTGTAGAACATATAATATAATACATATCACACAGAACCAGACACATGTAATAGTCATGTTACTTACACACCAGGTACTAACTGCAGAAGATATAATATAATACATATCACACAGAACCAGACACATGTAATAGTCATGTTACTTACACACCAGGTACTAACTGCAGAACATATAATATAATACATATCACACAGAACCAGACACATGTAATAGTCATGTTACTTACACACCCGGTACTAACTGCAGAACATATAATATAATACAGATCACACAGAACCAGACACATGTAATAGTCATGTTACTTACACACCAGGTACTAACTGCAGAACATATAATATAATACATATCACACAGAACCAGACACATATAATAGTCATGTTACTTACACACCGGTACTAACTGCAGAACATATAATATAATACATATCACACAGAACTAGAGACATGTAATAGTCATGTTACTTACACACTGGTACTAACTGCAGAACATTTAATATAATACATATCACACAGAACCAGACACATGTAATAGTCATGTTACTTACACACCGGTACTAACTGCAGAACATATAATATAATACATATCACACAGAACCAGACACGTGTAATAGTCATGTTACTTACACACTGGGTACTAACTGCAGAACATATAATATAATACATATCACACAGAACCAGACACATGTAATAGTCATGTTACTTACACACCGGTGCTAACTGCAGAACATATAATATAATACATATCACACAGAACCAGACACGTGTAATAGTCATGTTACTTACACACCAGGTACTAACAGCAGAACATATAATATAATAACTATCACACAGAACCAGACACGTGTAATAGTCATGTTACTTACACACCAGGTACTAACAGCAGAACATATAATATAATACATATCACACAGAACCAGACACATGTAATAGTCATGTTACTTACACACCGGTACTAACTGCAGAACATATAATATAATACATATCACACAGAACCAGACACATGTAATAGTCATGTTACTTACACACCGGTACTAACTGCAGAATATATAATATAATACATATCACACAGAACCAGACACATGTAATAATCATGTTACTTACACACTGGGTACTAACTGCAGAACATATAATATAATACAGATCACACAGAACCAGACACATGTAATAGTCATGTTACTTACACACCGGGTACTAACTGCAGAACATATAATATAATACAGATCACACAGAACCAGACACGTGTAATAGTCATGTTACTTACACACCGGTACTAACTGCAGAACATATAATATAATACATATCACACAGAACCAGATACATGTAATAGTCATGTTACTTACACACTGGGTACTAACTGTAGAACATATAATATAATACATATCACACAGAACCAGACACATGTAATAGTCATGTTAGTTACACACCGAGTACTGACTGCAGAACATATAATATAATACATATCACACAGAACCAGACACATGTAATAGTCATGTTAGTTACACACCGGTACTAACTGCAGAACATATAATATAATACATATCACACAGAACCAGACACATGTAATAGTCATGTTAGTTACACACCGAGTACTGACTGCAGAACATATAATATAATACATATCACACAGAACCAGACACATGTAATAGTCATGTTACTTACACACCAGGTACTAACTGCAGAACATATAATATAATACATATTACACAGAACCAGACACATGTAATAGTCATGTTACTTACACACCGGTACTAACTGCAGAACATATAATATAATACATATCACACAGAACCAGACACGTGTAATAGTCATGTTACTTACACACCAGGTACTAACTGCAGAACATATAATATAATACATATCACACAGAACCAGACACATGTAATAGTCATGTTACTTATACACCAGGTACTAACTGCAGAACATATAATATAATACATATCACACAGAACCAGACACATGTAATAGTCATGTTACTTACACACCGGTACTAACTGCAGAACATATAATATAATACATATCACACAGAACCAGACACGTGTAATAGTCATGTTACTTACACACTGGGTACTAACTGCAGAACATATAATATAATACATATCACACAGAACCAGACACATGTAATAGTCATGTTACTTACACACCGGTGCTAACTGCAGAACATATAATATAATACATATCACACAGAATCAGACACGTGTAATAGTCATGTTACTTACACACCGGTACTAACTGCAGAACATATAATATAATACATATCACACAGAACCAGACACGTGTAATAGTCATGTTACTTACACACCAGGTACTAACTGCAGAACATATAATATAATACATATCACACAGAACCAGACACATGTAATAGTCATGTTACTTATACACCGGGTACTAACTGCAGAACATATAATATAATACATATCACACAGAACCAGACACATGTAATAGTCATGTTACTTACACACCGGTACTAACTGCAGAACATATAATATAATACATATCACACAGAACCAGACACGTGTAATAGTCATGTTACTTACACACTGGGTACTAACTGCAGAACATATAATATAATACATATCACACAGAACCAGACACATGTAATAGTCATGTTACTTACACACCGGTGCTAACTGCAGAACATATAATATAATACATATCACACAGAACCAGACACGTGTAATAGTCATGTTACTTACACACTGGGTACTAACTGCAGAACATATAATATAATACATATCACACAGAACCAGACACATGTAATAGTCATGTTACTTACACACCGGTGCTAACTGCAGAACATATAATATAATACATATCACACAGAACCAGACACGTGTAATAGTCATGTTACTTACACACCAGGTACTAACAGCAGAACATATAATATAATACATATCACACAGAACCAGACACGTGTAATAGTCATGTTACTTACACACCAGGTACTAACAGCAGAACATATAATATAATACATATCACACAGAACCAGACACATGTAATAGTCATGTTACTTACACACCGGTACTAACTGCAGAACATATAATATAATACATATCACACAGAACCAGACACATGTAATAGTCATGTTACTTACACACCGGTACTAACTGCAGAACATATAATATAATACATATCACACAGAACCAGACACATGTAATAATCATGTTACTTACACACTGGGTACTAACTGCAGAACATATAATATAATACAGATCACACAGAACCAGACACATGTAATAGTCATGTTACTTACACACCGGGTACTAACTGCAGAACATATAATATAATACAGATCACACAGAACCAGACACGTGTAATAGTCATGTTACTTACACACCGGTACTAACTGCAGAACATATAATATAATACATATCACACAGAACCAGATACATGTAATAGTCATGTTACTTACACACTGGGTACTAACTGTAGAACATATAATATAATACATATCACACAGAACCAGACACATGTAATAGTCATGTTAGTTACACACCGAGTACTGACTGCAGAACATATAATATAATACATATCACACAGAACCAGACACATGTAATAGTCATGTTAGTTACACACCGGTACTAACTGCAGAACATATAATATAATACATATCACACAGAACCAGACACATGTAATAGTCATGTTAGTTACACACCGAGTACTGACTGCAGAACATATAATATAATACATATAACACAGAACCAGACACATGTAATAGTCATGTTACTTACACACCAGGTACTAACTGCAGAACATATAATTTAATACATATCACACAGAACCAGACACATGTAATAGTCATGTTACTTACACACCGGTAGTAACTGCAGAACATATAATATAATACATATCACACAGAACCAGACACATGTAATAGTCATGTTACTTACACACCGGTACTAACTGCAGAACATATAATATAATACATATCACACAGAACCAGACACGTGTAATAGTCATGTTACTTACACACCAGGTACTAACTGCAGAACATATAATATAATACATATCACACAGAACCAGACACATGTAATAGTCATGTTACTTATACACCGGTACTAACTGCAGAACATATAATATAATACATATCACACAGAACCAGACACATGTAATAGTCATGTTACTTACACACCGGTACTAACTGCAGAACATATAATATAAT
Organism: Bombina bombina; assembly: GCF_027579735.1. NCBI lineage: Eukaryota > Metazoa > Chordata > Amphibia > Anura > Bombinatoridae > Bombina > Bombina bombina. The sequence goes on from NC_069507.1 coordinate 279,195,010, forward strand.
ACATATCACACAGAACCAGACACATGTAATAGTCATGTTAGTTACACACCGAGTACTGACTGCAGAACATATAATATAATACATATCACACAGAACCAGACACATGTAATAGTCATGTTACTTACACACCAGGTACTAACTGCAGAACATATAATATAATACATATCACACAGAACCAGACACATGTAATAGTCATGTTACTTACACACCGGTACTAACTGCAGAACATATAATATAATACATATCACACAGAACCAGACACATGTAATAGTCATGTTACTTATACACCGGTACTAACTGCAGAACATATAATATAATACATATCACACAGAACCAGACACATGTAATAGTCATGTTACTTACACACCGGTACTAACTGCAGAACATATAATATAATACATATCACACAGAACCAGACACATGTAATAGTCATGTTAGTTACACACCGAGTACTGACTGCAGAACATATAATATAATACATATCACACAGAACCAGACACATGTAATAGTCATGTTACTTACACACCAGGTACTAACTGCAGAACATATAATATAATACATATCACACAGAACCAGACACATGTAATAGTCATGTTACTTACACACCGGTACTAACTGCAGAACATATAATATAATACATATCACACAGAACCAGACACATGTAATAGTCATGTTACTTACACACCGGTACTAACTGCAGAACATATAATATAATACATATCACACAGAACCAGACACGTGTAATAGTCATGTTACTTACACACCAGGTACTAACTGCAGAACATATAATATAATACATATCACACAGAACCAGACACATGTAATAGTCATGTTACTTATACACCGGTACTAACTGCAGAACATATAATATAATACATATCACACAGAACCAGACACATGTAATAGTCATGTTACTTACACACCGGTACTAACTGCAGAACATATATTATAATACATATCACACAGAACCAGACACATGTTATAGTCATCTAGTACAATTTATGACTCCACTTGCTGGAGAAGCAGGTAAGTCACACGAAAAAAGGATGCTTATATGCACTGATATAATATCTTTTTAATTATTAATTCTTGATTACTGTGCCTGAAAGAACAGAAAGAGTTTTATGTGTGTTAAAAATTAACCTTTATTAGTATCTTTTAAAAAAGACAGCTTTTGTGGATGATAGTGCTGCCCTGGAAATTTAAAAACGCTCTCACTGTGTTTTTGTAAATAAACAGCATATGCTTAATGTTAGAAAATTACAGCTGATCTTAGTCCTGCTTTAAGCAATAGATTTCAAATGAGCAGTATATTGGAGTATACTAAAGAGCTATAATAAAATACAGAAGCCTCTTAGGCATGTTTGGCTCTTAATAGTATCTGAATTATTGTGCTCATATGTATTGAAATCTATATAATAGATATGTAATGGGTATATTCTTAAGCTCAAAAATTGCTACTTATGCTAATTTAATCTGAAGCTTATAATATATCTAGGTACAAAAAATATATTGTGTACCCTTGGTGTTTGCAGCTTATGAATAGCGAATACAAGTTAACTACTGTTTAAGATAAAAAATATTAACTACAGAATGTGGTGAGTAAATCTTAAAACAGTATGTTATCAGGATATAGTATCTTTTGTTGGTAACTTATCTCTCAGTTAAATAGCACTGGTTGTAGTGATAAATGGCATAGTCTTGCTCAGACCATGCAGACCAATCAGCACTACAAGATTTACCATGCAGACCAATCAGCACTACAAGATTTACCATGCAGACCAATCAGCACTACAAGATTTACAAGACCTGTTGGAAGAGAATATAGGTAATACAGCTCCAGACACAGACTGGAGACAACAAATCAAAAATAAATCTAAATATGTTCCTCCAAATAATCTATCACCCCAAATCCAAGTATTCCATGAAATAGTATGTGCAGAAATTGAAAAATTACCAGTGTATAAAACCAATTCCAATCTGACAAAACAAGAACAATTAGCACTGAAAGATATTAATACATGGCATGATACCATCATTAAATCATCGGATAAAGGTGGTAATATAGTCCTATGGGAGAGAAACATGTATCTTGAAGAAGCCACCAAACAACTGGATAATGATCAATGTTATAGAAAACTGCTAGGTAATCCAACCTATATGTACAGTGAGAAATATAACAAGATTATAGATAAGGCCTATAAGGACCAAATTATCAATGCTACAGAAAAACAGTTTTTATTGCAATCACATCCAACTACTGCAACATTCTATTTAATTCCGAAAATACACAAAGATATTCACAAACCCCCAGGCCGCCCCATTGTGTCAGGCAATGGAAGTCTCACTGAAAAACCCAGTCAATATATTGATCAGAGACTCAGGGAATACCTATATACCTTACCCTCATACGTGAAGGATACAATGGAAGTGCTTCAAAAATTGAACAACATGATATTAACACCAAATTCTTTCATCGTTACAGCAGACGTTGAGTCACTGTATACGAATATAAAACATCATTTAGGAGAATTAGCTATCTCCCATTTTCTAGGTACTAATGTTACAGATAATCATGACCATAACCAATTTATTAAAGATCTACTACATTTCGTACTACATCACAACTATTTCACATTTAAAGATCGATTCTACTTGCAAACACAAGGCACTGCCATGGGCACAGCGTGTGCACCTACATACGCTAACTTGTTTTTGGGGTGGTGGGAGAATTTGACAGTCTTCACAAGTGACAATGACAAATATATGCAGCACATTCCTTGTTGGATGCGCTACATAGATGACATCCTGTTCATCTGGGAAGGCCCAGAATTGGAATTGATGGAATTCATGAATATCTTGAACAACAACAAGCTGAATATAAAACTCACTTATGAGTACAGTCAGCAGATGATAAATTTCCTAGATTTACAAATACAAGTAGACCCACAAGGAATAGTAAGCACAACCATATATAGGAAAAAAACTGCCACCAATACCCTATTACATCACACAAGTGCCCATGCACCTTGTAGCCTTAAAGCCATTCCTAAAGGGGAATTTACTAGGCTGCGTAGAAACTGTTCTGATCTTGGTACATTCAAGCAGGAAGCAACAAAATTATCAAATAGACTCCAGGACCGTGGCTATAGTAAGCGTTCTATTAAAAAAGCTAGAATACAAGCTATGCGAACAGACCGTCAAGTATTATTACAACCAAGACAAAAAAAGATGGACAACAAACCCAGATTAATAACATCATACAACCCGCAAATTAAACAAATAACAAACATTATGAATGAACATTGGCATATATTACAAAATGATCCTCTACTATCAAGTCAGATTGGGGACAGAGTATCCATAGGTTATAAAAGACCCAGAAATCTGAAAGATACTCTAGTCTCAAGTCATTACACTCACATGCCAAAGAGAGCATGTCAATCCAAAGGCATGTTCCCATGTGGAACATGTAGTACATGTCCTAAAGTGTGGAAAATAAAGGACATAACTGATAAATATGCAAATAAACACGTACTACCTGCTCACTTCTCTTGCACTACAGTTGGAGTTGTGTATGTTCTCCAGTGTCCATGTAAATTATTCTATGTTGGGATGACGACACGCCAAGCCAGAACTAGAATAATGGAACACAGCAGAAACATCAAAAATGCTCACAAAGACCTGGAAAAAAACAAACAGATAACCAGTGTGGCCAAACATTTTTACCACAAACATAACAGTAATGATTCCTTACTCAAATTCTCAGTGTTACAAAAGGCTAGCCTCGGAATAAGAGGAGGCAATCTAGAGCAAACACTGTTAAGAATGGAGTGTAGATGGATACACTTATTAAATAGTGTAAAACCATATGGACTTAATGATTATAATAATTATCATGTATATCTGTAAATTCTACACAACATAATCATATTTACATAGTAGTATAAAATATATAATGTCAAATATCATCAAGATATACAATTCATTTTAAATTCAGGGTAACATATAATTTGTTTCCCTTAATGAGTACAATGCTTTTAATTATACATAAACCATGTAATCTTAAGCAACCAGGAATCTTATCTAGTCACAATAACACTAGATTTCCACTTTACAGTATATCTCTAATTTAGAATCTGGATTTTAGGTGAACTGACATTAACACAGGTCCTTTCAGGATACTTGCACTATTAAAATTTATATTGCCAATATTTTTCACACAGTAATTTTTTCCTTATCTCACGTTCATGCATTCTAATTTATTTAACCAAAGATGAAAATTTTATTGTAGTGTTATATCTGGATACACATAAGTCCAGAACTCTGTATGTCGATAATTCACTAGTTCACTTAGTACACAGCACTAAAACTTTAATATTAATAGGTATTATTTCTAGAGCAATGACACCGTATTTATTTAGTCATTCACTCACTTTATTTATATTTAATTAATTTTGTCACACTCACATTAGTACATATAATATGTTGAACACTTTATAACCTATAAATATTCAAACAATGGTAAGGTCTCCTCATCACAGGAATTGAGTATTCACATATTTAAAGTATCACATCACTGCCATTTTTTCATTATCTTTTTATTTTAAATCACATTATATATTTGATATTTTTTTTTTAAATTTCATTAAAATTCATGTGAAATTCTATATTTTTTTATGTTGTTATTTAGATTTATCAATGGTTTTAGCACTCACTAGGTTTGACACATCCCCTTGTTGTTTCCCCTCTCTTTATAATATCTTAGTTCATAACTTCAAAATCGAGTTGGATATACATAATTATACCTTTTTAATATCTAGGTATAGCGAGGTATCCCACACAAGTTTCACATTGTCAATACATAAACTCTGCAGTGCAATATAGAATGTAACAGGTTTTACCTATTAATCGCAACTTTGTTTCCAAACTGTAATCCATTTGACAGACATGTTCTACGTTACCAAGGATGATTGACAAGCACTCTATCCAATTGTCAAGTGAACCGGTAGCCCAATCATGACTCAGAGACAAGAACAACATTGGCTATTTAACACCGGATGTTAGTCGGCCCGCGTAACCCCTCTGAGGAAGCGTTAGTGAAACGCCGCGTCAGGGGTCTTCTTTCATTTTAACCAGCCTCACTCGTTGTTTAAATATAGAAATATAAGCAAGCTTTACTTAAAAATGATAGCATAAGACTTAGCCGCTTTAGCTTTGTAAAGACGCTAATGACAGCTATACGAATCTTATGTTGATTAAGGACAAAAAACAAGCACGCTCAACAATTTAATTTAGCTACTTATAATAACAATCACAATATAGCTCAGGTTTGGTATATGGCACTCTGTATTAGATAGATAGCATTTTCTCTCATGTTGATCCATGTTACAACCTAAGGTGTTAGTGAAATACTGACGTTAGTTAGCATTAGCTAACATATATGCTGCAAAGAACCAGCCTTCTAACTACAGCCTAGAATTTATCTAGATATACAGCGTTTTATTTAATCTTTACAATACTAGCAATAATTCACTAGCCCTTTACCAGGTGGGACCATACAATCTAGTGATCAGTAATAATATTATAAGTTTGTAATACAATAGATTATGGTCTATAACAGAAGTTGATTAACCCATATACATTCTTGAAGAAAAACTTTTGCATACTCTGCAGTATTATTAATATTGCTTAAAGCATCACTTAGTAACTATTATGAGCAAGACTATGCCATTTATCACTACAACCAGTGCTATTTAACTGAGAGATAAGTTACCAACAAAAGATACTATATCCTGATAACATACTGTTTTAAGATTTACTCACCACATTCTGTAGTTAATATTTTTTATCTTAAACAGTAGTTAACTTGTATTCGCTATTCATAAGCTGCAAACACCAAGGGTACACAATATATTTTTTGTACCTAGATATATTATAATCTTCAGATTAAATTAGCATAAGTAGCAATTTTTGAGCTTAAGAATATACCCATTACATATCTATTATATAGATTTCAATACATATGAGCACAATAATTCAGATACTATTAAGAGCCAAACATGCCTAAGAGGCTTCTGTATTTTATTATAGCTCTTTAGTATACTCCAATATACTGCTCATTTGAAATCTATTGCTTAAAGCAGGACTAAGATCAGCTGTAATTTTCTAACATTAAGCATATGCTGTTTATTTACAAAAACACAGTGAGAGCGTTTTTAAATTTCCAGGGCAGCACTATCATCCACAAAAGCTGTCTTTTTTAAAAGATACTAATAAAGGTTAATTTTTAACACACATAAAACTCTTTCTGTTCTTTCAGGCACAGTAATCAAGAATTAATAATTAAAAAGATATTATATCAGTGCATATAAGCATCCTTTTTTCGTGTGACTTACCTGCTTCTCCAGCAAGTGGAGTCATAAATTGTACTAGATTGTATTGTAAATGCTTACGCACTGCTCCTTGAATGTTTAATAATAATTGTTAATAAATCATATTTATCATATTGCAAAACACCAAAGGAGAAATTGTACAACCCTATCATCTTAATAAGGTTCCATTCCTTTTTTCTTAGTACATGTTATAGTCATGTTACTTACACACCGGTACTAACAGCAGAACATATAATATAATACATATCACACAGAACCAGACACATGTAATAGTCATGTTACTTACACACCGGTACTAACTGCAGAACATATAATATAATACAGATCACACAGAACCAGACACATGTAATAGTCATGTTACTTACACACTGGGTACTAACTGCAGAACATATAATATAATACATATCACACAGAACCAGACACATGTAATAGTCATGTTACTTACACACTGGGTACTAACTGCAGAACATATAATATAATACATATCACACAGAACCAGACACATGTAATAGTCATGTATATGTCTGTGCATGTATGTGTATATATGTATGTGTCTGTATTTGTGTATGTGTATATGTTTGTGTGTATGTATGTGTCTGTATATGTGTGTGTGTGTGTGTGTGTGTGTTTGTGTAAATGTATATATAAGTGTGTGTATATATATATATATATATAAATGTGCAAATTTGTATGTATGTGTCTCTATGTGTATCATGTGTCATGTGTGTCTGTATATGAATGTGTATGTATGTATACCCCGACAGACCAGCCCGAATATTTGCTATAGATAGGTAAGACCTACTCCTAAATTTCTTTAGAGAATCGTTCGCTTTGCCAGTCGTTTTTTCTTTCTTTTTTCTTAAATAGGTAAACAGTGATATCTGTTCACACAAGTCCCCGGTTGAATATTTCATCCATTACCTGTTTGTCCGCATTTGGATATCTGTCGTATGGATTCACTCCAGATCTAACTGTTTTCTAACTCAGCAACCGTTTGGATACATAGGACTCTATTTGGATTTTTAACCTCCAAAGACAAAGTTCGAGATTTTATTTGATTTTTATCAATTTGGTCATAAAAAGACATTCTCTATCTATGTGTTTATAGTCAGAGTCTTTCTAACATTATTCGGAATTGTTTTAATCTGTGTTTTTAATTCTTATTGTATAAATTAGCTAAGAGTGATCCCGATATCATATATCTGTACTGGATTGGCCAATCCACTTATACATTGTTGTTATTTTCTGAAGATCCTCTTATTGTTATACTTTTTATTTCAGCCGTCTCCTTTATCTATTAACAGACACCACAAGAATACGCACGTATCTATATGCGATCACTAAAACTGTACTGGACTCTTAACATATCAATTATCCAAAGCACCATTGGATTCTTACCCCCCCCCCCTCCTCCTTTCACACACAACACAGTTACATTATTGTAACCTTTTCTCACTATATGTAGTTACAATAAAGTATCGATCCTAAATACTTTACTACTCTGTTCTCTAAGTATAATCTTTATCCGTCACGTCAATCAGCTACAATCTCCTTTCTCTAGGAGTGTTTTCCCCGCATCTTACACATTAAGAGTGCTCTTTTACAATTCTCGTTCTCACACTGATACATTGTATCACAATATATCTCAACGTCACACTGTTATTTTAACCTATATAACCCTAACTATTGCTACTGCAGAGGTCGCTTAAAGGGATATGAAACCCACATTTTTTCTTTCATGATTTAGAAAGAGCATGCAATTTTAAACAACTTTCTGATTTACTTCTATTATCTAATATGCTTCATTCTCTTGATATCCTTTGCTGAAAATCATATCTAGATAGGCTCAGTAGCTGCTGATTGGTTGCTACACATAGAGGCCTTGTGTGATTGGCTCACCCATGTGTATTGCTATTTCTTCAACAAAGTATATCTAAAGAATAAAGCAAATTGGATTATAGAAGTAAATTGGAATGTTGTTTAAAATTGTATTCTCTTTGTGAATCATGAAAGAAAAAAATTGGGTTTAATGTCCCTTTAACAGATAATACTAGGCATTTTTATACTGTGCTTTGTGCAAATCTTCCTTTATAATCTGTGTCAATATCATTTTAACCTGAATTGTTCCCTATATTTATAATTGTATCAAACAGATTTTTTGAATATACGGCTTTGAGTTATTTATCCCCTGCATACACCCAGCTAGTGACTAGCTTACTTATAAGTCCTCTATTAAATATATGGTTTACATTTTTTTTTATGTACTTTGGTTTTAACCTAATCCGTCACCTGCAGAATTATAACAATCTATAGAGACAAGTTTATCTCTACTTGTATAGTCCAATTGTGATCTTAAAATATAAAGATAAGTCATTATCTTAAATTATAATACAAGTAGTGATGTCCCGAACTGTTCGCCCGCGAATGGTTCACAGCGAACATAGCTTGTTCGCGTTCGCGTTTGCGGGCGAACATATGGCGATGTTCGATTCGCCCCTATGTGTCATCATTGAGGAAACTTTGACCCTGTATGTCATAGCCGTCTGACACATTAGAGCCAATCAACATCAGACACTCCCTCACAGACCCTCCCAGCTACTCGGAATCCGCCATTTTAGACTCATAACGACCTTGCTTTCTTAATGAGAGGACGTGTTGTGTTTTTGCTCCTGACATTAATAGGAAAAACATAGCTAGGCTAGTGTATTTAGTGTCCACTACAGTCCAGAAGGACTCCACTCATCTCTGCTGCAAGGACAGCACCCCAAAAAGCCCTTTTTAGGGCTATATTTCGTGCCGGGTTTTTTTTTTTTTTCGTATTTTTTTTATTAGCATCTGCCTGGCTTTCAGCCTGTGTGTTTAAGGCTCACAGCATATGCTGTGATTACTGCCACCACTGATATCTCCCTTAGTTTAAATTTAACTAACCAAAAATTTTAATAATTTTGCTAGTGTAATTTTTTTTCATTTTCTATCAGGCCAGTGTCACACAGCATATACTCTGGTTCATTGCTCTGTGCCAGCCACCAGTGTTAATATCCGTTTATATAACATTATTTTAAATTTAAATTTTTTTATTTAAATAATTTTTCTAGTGTAATCTAATTACATTTTCTATCAGGCCTGTGTCTGTCAGGCTCACTCAGCATTAATATACCTCTTTTTTTTTTTCAGTCTTTTGGTTAATTGGTCTGTGCCAGGCAGCCACCACTCATATCTTCTTCACCTTAATTTAAATATAAAAAAGGACACTAAATATTTCTAAGGACACTAAAACTAGGACATCTGGTTACCCTGTACATTATAAGATCTATGTATCTTGAGTTAAATATTGTTAAAGGAGCAGTATACTATAAAAAATGTTCTCTTAATGTGTCAATTTGATAACTGATGTTTTAAAGCACGTTATTGCAAACAATTTGGCAATGTTAGGTGATTTAGGCACTTTATGGGTTAAAAGCAGACTCTGCATAAACTATGTAATTTTCCATGGGAGTTTTGCCATGGATCCCCCTCCAGCATGCCACAGTCCAGGTGTTAGTCCCCTTGAAACAACTTTTCCATCACTATTGTGGCCAGAAAGAGTCCTTGTAGGTTTTAAAGTTCGCCTGCCTATTGAAGTCAATGGCGGTTCGCAAACAATACCGGAAGTTCGAGTCCGCCGTTCGCGAACCGAAAATGTAAGGTTCGCGACATCACTAAATACAAGTACTATAGCCTCTCTGTTTGGCGCTCCTTCTAACCTTTTCTATCTTCACGCTGTAACTTATAACGACCGTATTGGGCGGCCGTTTTTCTAGAAGTTGAGCCAGTACTCTGATCATTTTTGGCGCTGTCCAGTACATACCATTCCTACTTCTGTATATGTGTGTATATGTGTGTATATATGTGTGTGTGTGTGTGTATATGTGTGTATATATGTGTATATATGTGTGTGTGTGTATGTGTGTGTGTGTGTATGTATGTGTATGTATATGTGTGTATATGTGTGTGTATGTGTGTGTATGTGTGTGTATGCAGGGCCGCCACTAGAAATTTTGGGGCCCCTGACTTAACCATTGATCAGGGCCCCCCCCCCCCGCTCCTTTGACATGTGCAATTTTTGACCAAGTGACTAAAACGTATATATACACTTTATTCTTAAGTGTCTATTTAAACTTGGAAATGTTGTAAAGGTAGTAACATACACACACACAGACACACTCATACACTGAAACACACACACAATCACACATAAGGATTCACATATAGACACTCTAGCAGCAGACACGCAAAGAAACACACTCAGACACAAACACCCAAACAGACACTCAGCACTTGTTTACATTGACCTGACGACAAGTAATGAGGTAAACTACAGTTTTGTAAAAAAAGGAGATTTAGAAAACAAAATATGGAGTTCTGATTATCTTTTTGTAAAGGAAGATGACAACTAAATGCTAAACACACAAAGACATACACACACAGAGAGACAACCACATAAAACACACAAATACATACATACACACACCCTCAATGAGACATCCACAGAAAACACACAAAGACATACACACACCCTCACAGAGACACCCACAGAAAACACACACCCTCACAGAGACATCCACAGAAAACACAGACATACATACATACATACACACACACACCCTCACAGAGACATCCACACCCACCCTCACAGAGGCATCCAGAGAAAATACACAAAGACAAACATACACACACCCTCACAGAGACACCCATAGAAAAAGCTCAAAGACATATGCACACATCCTTACAGACATCCACAGAAAATGCACAAAGACATACACACCCACCCTCACAGAGAGAACCACAGAAAAAAAATACATACACACTCATAGATACCCAAACCAAAGCACAAAGACATAAACACAGACACCCACAGAAACACTCACAGGAGGAAACATTTATGCGCCTTGCATCCCCTAAATCAACAGTGTGTGACATGCATGATAAAAATAATTCAGAAATTAAGAGATCACTTTTTAAAGAATCATATTTGTAAATGTGCAAACAAAAATAATTCTGTGAATTCAAAATTGTACATTAATGATCTGGGTAGATGACTAGATGAAGAAAAGTACTTTTAAAAGGTTGACATATGTTTGTTTGTTTTTTCCTCATTTTCCCCAACCAAGAGCACCACTTCAAATATAGGTTATATCTATATATAGATCTAGTTAAATGCAGGATTTAGGCTTGTTGGTATGTATTTCAAAATTAAGTCAGCTGTAGTGTAAACCGAACAGTTTTAAGTTAACCTGTCTCATTTCAAACACTGAGCAATCTTAGTCTGAGAATATAACATTTTATGCAGATGTAAAAATCTTAGATAAAATGCCTCCTTGCATCTGGAAAGTACTTGCATAAAGGGGCAGTAAACTGGAATGTTATATATATATATATATATATATATATATATATATAAATGCATATCTGCCAAAAGGGCACCTACCACTTGTGTATTGAGGAGGAAACATTTCTGCATGGTTTTAAATATAGAATTTCTACAGCATTGTCAAATAATAATAAATACACTGCTGCTAAAAAAATGTGTTTTTATGGACCCCTGGCCCCACCATACAACTACTACCACAGTGAAGATACAATCCAAAATTTCACAGAGAAATAAAAAACATTTGCTAAGTAAGTCCTACCTCCTCTGCAAATGAAAGTGATCTGCCGTCTGACTCAGGCACACACTGTACAAACAAAGTGCCAAGTCTGTCTCACACTGTGCATAGCGGTTTAGTGCACACTCATAAATCCTCTCAAATGATAATACTTTACTCCTTGTAATAACATTTCCCATGCTCAATTAGCTTTGCTGTACTACCCACTGGTGGCTGCCACAATGTAAAAAAAAAAAAAAAAAAA
>NC_069507.1:279212293-279267293 GCF_027579735.1 Bombina bombina
GTGGAACAGGGTCATAAGACACCCTGTCATTATAGTGGATCTGCCAACTGATTGTTTAATAATTAGTAGTGATCTCCTGAAGCGATTAAGCACCATAATTGATTGCATAAATAATGTAATTTGGTCACAAGTAAAAAGACCTGTTAATTATGAGCGATCTGGCATATCTGGCACCTGACGTAACTGTCACGTGGTGGAAGAGAAGCCAGATGCTGTGGAGATTCATTTCAGGAATAACTCTATACCTGAAATCACTATCCTACAAATAGATGATCAGACTCCTTTAAGCGGCTCTGATGGTAATACTTTTAAAATTTCGCCTGGAAAGATAGCGAATATTTCCTTATCTTATATCTTAACCATATCTCTCCACAAGGGGGACCCTAAATTCCCTAAAGGGGGAGGCCACACTCAATACCTCGCAGGAATTGAGAGAGTTAAGGATGATCTATTTATCCCTATGCAAGTGCATGACCTTGGGAAAACCAAATATGCTAAATTGAATTTAAAACAGGAAGCTAGCTATATAAGCGAAGGCTTATTAGCTCAGATAGCTGAACCTAAAGTGATTAAATATCTTTCTCCCCAAGACCACTGTGTCCACGGCCTGGATGACAGGTCTGAAAGCTATAATATCACGGCTAAATGCATATTATCTATCTCCATAGGTAATAAATCAGCAAAGCACCTGTTTTTAGTTTTAAATACTCCTCATAATCAAATATACATTGGCAATGATCTCTTACATAGATATGCCATACAAATAGATTTGATTAACACTTGCCTCTGGAGCAGGTTAAAGGGGGACCCTGAAGTATTTCAGGATGAAAATGCAGCCCTGAAATCAAACCAGCAATTGCCATATGCTGTGAATATGAAAGGCGTCTAACGATGTTATAATCCCTGCTGGGGCTGATAAATTCCTCTTACCCTTACAGGTAAAAAGAGGTCAGAAATTAAAAACTTCTGAAACAATAATTTGCATCTCCCATGGAATGCAAGATCTGGGTATAACAATGACCCATACTTCTATGGTAAATATTGGAACTACTCCAATACATGTTATTGTGCATAACATGACCCCACAGGATATAACTTTATCCAAGGGAACTACCATAGGATATGCGCTGGAATCAAGTTATTATTACACTTTTGGATTCCAAAATAATATAATTGGGCTAATACCTGAAGGATATTTAACTGAAGAACAATTAATTAAGCAATTCTTTGCATCTATGCCAGAGGGACTATTTACAATTCAGTCTATTTATCCCTTCAGCTCAGAGGAAGGCATCTGTAAAATTGAAGAAGCCTCTCTAGTATTTGATCAGCCGATCAAACAGCAAGAATACTCCAATACCCAGAGTCATGCAGGCCAATTTATTAAAGGTCTTGTGGACCTGATCTGACAGTGCGGATCAGGTCCGCAAGACCTCGCTGAATGCGGAGAGCAATATGCTCTCCATATTCAGCATTGAACCAGCAGCTCACAAGAGCTGCTAGTGCAACGCCGCCCCCTGCTGACTCGCAGCCAATAGGCCGCCAGCAGGGAGGTGTCAATCAACCCAATCGTACTCGATCGGGTTGAATTCCGGCGATTGCTGTCCGCCTCATCAGAGCAGGCGGACAGGGTTATGGAGCAGTGGTCTTTAGACCGCTGCTTCATAACTGCTGTTTCTGGCAAGTCTGAAGACTCGCCAGAAACACGGCGCTTCAAGCTCCATACGGAGCTTGATAAATGGGCCTCATGGGGGCAATATAAATTATAATCAAGGGGACCTCACCTCTAGGTTGGAAGAAGCCTATGAAATAGGACAGCCTGAAACCGTTCCAGGATTTCAGCAAATAGTCGAAGAGCACATTTCCTTAGCTAATGACTGTTCCAGTGATGATGAACGCCAACAGCAATGAGAACTCCTGATGGAGTACAAGGATATTTTGGCTAGGGATTCTTATGACTGTGGGACTACAGACTTGAACATTGCAAGAATCCAAACAGATCCCAATGCACCACCTGTCTTTGTTAAACAATACAGACTTCCTTTAGCATCATGTGATTCTCTCGCAGAAATCATAAGGAACCTGGAAGAAAGAGGTATTATCAGACAGGTGCACAGCTCTTATAACAATCCTATTCTAGGTGTTCTCAAGCCCAATGGCATTTGTGTGCTGATTTAAGACAGCTAAACAAACGAGTGTACATGTCTGGCTGGCCTGTGCCATATATTGACCAGTGCCTAGCACAAATGCAGGGATCCAAAATATTCACTGCCTTTGATTGTGTACAGGGATATTGGACCATAAAGGTATATGAGGAGGACCGGTATAAGCTGGCATTCTCATTCCAAAAGATCCAGTATGCATTCCAGAAACTCCCATTTGGATACATAAACTCAGGGCATGAATTTGCTGTATTCATGCATAAGGCTATGCCTGATGCACTGGAAAGGGGGACCTTATCTTATGTTGATGAGGTTTTAATCAAATGCACAGACTTTGAAAAACAGATCACAGAGCTTAAACACGTCCTCAGTCAACTTAAAAGGGCAGGTGTCAAATTATCCCTACAAAAAGCTCAATGGTGCCGCTCTCGTGTAAACTTCTTGGGACATGAAGTTACTTCTGAAGGGTTAAATCCTCAGAAGAAAAAGGTGGAAGCTACAGTAAATTCTAAAAACCCAACTAACTTAAAGGAATTGAGATCATTCCTGGGTATGACAAATTATTCTCGCAAATTCATTGATAATTATGCAGAATTAGCTAAACCACTGCTACTTCGTCTAAAGAAGGACGTGAAATGGCACTGGAGTGAGACTCAAGAGACAGCCATCAGAGAGCTGAAGAGAAAACTCACTCAAGCACCTTGCTTAGCGTACCCTGAAGGTGGTAAACCTTTCTTCTTAGAAACAGGTTACACAGATATAAGCATGAGTGCTGTTTTATACCAAAACCATGATAATTTAAGTAAAGTCATTGCTTATGCGAGCAAAACTCTTTCCCCAGTTGAAATAAAATTTAGCGATTGCGAAAATGCCCTCTTATCTACTGTATGGGCTCTACAAAATTTCCGCAGCTATATACAGGGCGAGAAAATTATTGTAGAAACTGCCCACCAGCCTTTGCTATATCTGCAAAGTGAGAGAATAAGAGATGGGAATTTGTCTAACAGCCGCATAACAGCATGGACTCTTTCCTTACAAGGCTGGCTTTCGCTACAAGCATAATAAAAAGAATCCAGTCGCACAGGGGATTGGTGAGCTCCACGACTGTACTGCTAAGGATCATGGGGAAGAATTATCAGAAGATGATTTCTTGGAGGAACAATTGCTTTCCCCATATAAAATGAACAATGAGGACCATTGTGAAACATTACCTTGGGTATATGTTGTTGGTTGTTCTTACCATACCACTATTGATAATGAGCGCAGACTAGTCGCTGGCATTGGTATAACTTGGGCAAATGGATTCCCAAATATATCTATAGGTTTCAACATTGGACCAAGATCCAGCCAAGTTGCAGAACTAACTGCTGTTCTAAAAACCATTGAGATGGCTATTGAACACGGTATTCATGAATTTGTGATCATTACTGACTCAAATTACGTACGTGACAGTTTTTTTGAATACCTGCCAACTTGAAAAGGAATAGCATGCAGAAAAGTAACAACAAACCAGTCAAGCATGGCAAGTTGTTCTGCGAGATTGATAACCTAGTTGTGACCAATGGGTTAACCATACACTGGTAGAAGAACAAGGGTCATTCCAGGGTTCTAGGTCCTGATAAGGAAGGAAATTATCTTGCGGATTCATTAGCCAACAAGGAGCAATAACTGGAGAACTCCTTTATATCGACCACTTAATGGGTGAAATTCAGGTAGAAGCCATTACCAGAAACCAGGCAAAACAACAGAGTGGGCCTAACCTGGTACAATGGAGTCAGGATTCTCCTAGTGAGGACCTGATCATTAGTCAAAAAGAAGACCCCATTGTTGGCATCTTCTATAAACACATAGAAGATCCTGAAAACAACCCCATCTCAAAAGATGATTGTATTGGCAAGGAAGATCTTAGAATCTTAATGAAGTCCAGATCGCAATTCAAGTTACAGGATGGTTTGTTAATTAGAACCTTCAAAACTGGCTTCCAGCAATGGGTGGTACCCACCAAGTTCAGAGGTCTAATGTTTCAACATGCCTATGATGCTCCCATATCTGGTCATCGTGGTGCCAAATTAACCTATGAAATATTGCGTGATTACGCCTTTTGGCCACATATGTTGAAAGATGTTCAAACCTACTGTCAAGGTTGTTTAATCTGTCCACAATTCCAACCCACTGCACCAACGCATAGAGCACCATTTCAGAAAAGGGGATGGTAATGCCATGGTCAGATATACAAATTGATTTTATTGGTCCAGTAACAAGGTCATCAAGAGGTAACAGGTTAACAGTGACATGCCTGTTCACTAAATGGGTAGAGTGCATCAGTGCACCTAACAATAGTGCTGAAACATGCGCAGCTTTGCTCATCAACCACGTGTTTTCCAGATTTGGTTTGCCCCAAATCCGATCGAGGAATCCACTTCACTAGCAAAGTGATGACCAAAATGTGGAAAATACTAGGGGTCAAAAGAAAGCTCCATATTGCATATAGAGCAGCCTCTAGTGGTGGTGTAGAGCGTTACAACCAATCCATTGTGAAAATCCTCAAAAAGTTTTTGAGTGAAACGGGTAAAGACTGGGATGTAAAACTACCTCTAGTCCTAATGGCATTAAGAGCAACTCCAAGTAGTGCTACCAAGATGTCACCTTTTAAATTGATGACTGGTAGAAGAATGGTTCTACCTCAGCATCTACTGTATCGTACATAAGACCAGAATTTGATAAACGCTGCCAATATGCATCAATATATGGAGAACCTAAGGAAGCACCTGCAATATGCCTTTGCATCAAATTAACCTAGAGAAGGCCGCAACTGCTACTAAAACCTATTATGATCTCAAAACGTCCAAAAAGGAATATGCAATAAATGATAAAGTTTATCTTTATAACTTTGGAACAGATCAGGTTAAGGAGAAGAAATTTCTTTCGTTATGGAAGGGTCCTTTTGTCGTTAGTGACAAAATATCTCCAGTCGCCTATAAAATTAGGATACCCAAAAATAATACTTTTGTGGATAAATGGGTGCATATTAATCAGTTGCAAGCATGCCATCCTAGATCCCAACTACAAGTCATAGAGGGAGAATGAAATGTCATATCCCCAAATGCACTAAAGAAATGCTGTAGTTTAAAGATGCCTAGCTAATGAGCATGAGAGCTCAAAAATAATGGACTCTCTTCATAGAAGACTGTCTATAATGCATACGGTCAATACACTCACCAAATACCGCTGACTTTAAGCCAATTCAAATACATGTGTCCTACATCTATTAAAAATTGGAAGGAGGAATTATGTCAAGGTATCTGTAGATGTCAGTGGACAATACATATATATATATATATATATATATATATATATATATAATAAATCTGATATCTCTCAAATAAGTAAGTTTGAGCATGCTCATTTTATCACTGGGTACATTCTGTGTATTCCAGGTCTTAGATCAGACATAAGATACACTTCTCCTGATCAACATAGCATTTAAGAGTTCAAAAGAGAGCATCTGTCTCATTACCTAGATCACAGGAACCCATGGATTGATAGAGACATGATGTCTAAGATTTTTCATTTGAGGCCTAATGACATTCGAAAAAACAGTTTTTAGCTGAAGAAATGACTAGATATCACCTGGGTGTGAATTGTCCCCTGCGGAGTTACCAATATGCAGCCCCAGACAAATTAGCATTTCAAGTCTCTGTATGACATAAAAATGAATCTTGCAAAAGGAATTGTGCCAGGTTTTCATGTAAGTTTGAGATACTCAAATGAACATGTATATTCAGACACATATTAAATATGAACTCATGAACCTGGGAGATTGTCTATGCCTAAGAAGGGTAATATTGGAAACTGAAAACCTAAAAATCACGATTTCAGCATGTCTTAACCTATGTATTTTTGAAAGCATAGAATGTATTAAGGATTTAAAATGGCCAATTTTAATAACCTATTTCTTTATATTTTTCAGGCATCAAATAAGTACATATCTAATTGGTATTTTAAATAATATCCCATGTTTTATACACTCAAAAAGAAATATACAGATATAGAATATTGATCTATATGGGATGATAATACAATGTAGATATAGTTATATGAAGGTGACGTGTTTGCTGTATGTATGTCATATTAAGATGATAACTGAAAAAGTTATTACATCCATGATGAAGATATTATAATCCTTTTAAATCATTTCATAGAAAATATGATTTTAAACGCATTTTAATATATTATAAGTGGAATATATTCACATTTGGTCTTAAAATGATCAGAGAAAATGACACTATACGGACCATATATGAAACATGAATTATTAATACAAGGGATCATAATGTGTTGAATATAACATTGTAAGGTTAAATAATTAGACTGTTTAACAATGTTTGATGGTTGTATGCTGCCACCTATAGAGATGGTATTACAGCCAAAAGGCCTTTGGCTGCTCAGGGAGGCGTCTCCCAAAAATAACCTATGAGATGTTGAGATCCGAGGGCAAATCCCAGACACGTTTCCGAAGGGCCTATCATATCGTTTCACCAATGATTAAGATATATAAGCTTAATACAAGAGGAGAGAGGCTGCTGACTTTTTGCTGAACTCTGGACTGATAACTTGTTGCGTTTGAACACAGTCATTATTTAAGCAAATTGGGCTACTTTTTCTTATCCACATTGCAAATACTCTTATTTTCATATGAGGTGAAGCAAGAAATATTGGAAGCTGAATTATTGATTTGGTTATTTTGGTGAAGTATACGCGATTGATAAATATATATATATATATAATATTTAAATCAAAGGTATTTGGTAACTATAACTAATTGCAGTTAATAGATTTAAAAGGGCACTTAGTATTTTAAGCTTGTGTTTCATAGTCCTGTGTAATCTTAACTAGTCATTATTGCTAAATAATGTCTTTATTAGACAGGGTTTTATACTCCAGATTTATAACTCAGTTATTATAGTGAACTATTTCAGAACTGTACATAAACTGGTTATTGTGATTTTATCCCTGGTAGTTATTAATTAAGCATAGTAAGTGGGTAATCCATATTGAGCATTGAACTAGAGTTATTGGTTAATAACAGAAGATTCTGGTATCTCATTGTGATATTTAAATGCAACTCTGATTTGGGAGATTATTGTAAATAAGGTATTTTTTATGATCTTTGTATAGCATATTATAACATTTTACGCTGGTATAGTTTGATTCATATATGGTTTCCTATAAATATAATTCAATGTGTCTATAAATTTTAACTAATATAAATAATTTAGGAATTTAAATTCATTTTATTGTCTTGTATAGGCATTTTTATTGGGGGTTTATTTTAAAGAATAATTATTAAATATATTGTATTATAACCCAGTCATATACTGACAGGTAGCTTAGGTTTTTGTTAGAGTTAGGTTTTTAATTTGGGAGGTTGGTTCGGTGGATGGGTTTTACTGTTGGGGGGGTCTTTGTATTTTTTTTAGGTAAAAGAGCTGTTTAACTTAGGGCAATGCCCTACAAAAGGCAATTTTTAGCGCTATTGGTAGTTTATTGTAGGCTAGGGTTTATATTTTTTATTTTGGGGGCTTTTTTATTTTTATAGGGCTATTAGATGTAATTGTTTTTATTTTGAATAATTTTGTTTGTTATTTTTCGTAATTTTAGACTTACAATTTTTTAGTAGTGTTAGTTTTTTAATGTGTTTAATTGACAGTTATTTTAATTTTAGTATAATAGTTAATTGTTAGTTTAAACTTAGTTTTTTTTTTTATTTCACAGGTAAGTTTTGTTTTATTTTAAGATAGGGATATTGTAATTTTAATTAACAGTTAGGGAGTTGTTAGGTTTAGGGGTTAATAGTTTAAATTAGATTTTTGCAATGTGGGGGGCTGGCGGTTTAGGGGTTAATAGGTTTATTTAGTGGCGGTGATGTGGGAGGCCAGAGGTTTAGAGGTTAATAAAAAAAATTTAGTGGCGGCTATGTCGGGGAGTGGCGGAATCGGGGTTAATAGCTTTATTATAGTGTCGGCAATATTGGGGTGCGGGGGAATAGGGGTTAATAACTTTATTATAGTGGTGGCGATGTCAGGAGCGGCAGATTAGGGGTTAATAACTTTATTTCAGTGTCGGCAATGTCGGAGGCGGCAGATTAGGGGTGTTTAGACGTGGGGTTTATGTCTCTTTTTTTAGGTTTAAATGTAACTATTTTCCCCCCCATAGACATCAATGGGGCTGCGTTACAGCGATCGCCATTCCGCGCTTCAGGTGTTAGTTTTTTTTCTAACACGCTCTCCCCATTGATGTCTATGGGAAAGCGTGCATGAGCACATATTCTCAGCCCTTGGCTTTTGTGCGGTATAGAGCGTATAGCCACCATATCGCAAGTACACGGTGGCTTTTTAGAAACTTGTAATGGCAGCGTTCGTTTCGCACCCTCTATTGCGTAACACTTGTAATCTAGGTGTTTATGTAAAACAGCACAGGTGTAGCTTTGCCTGTCCTCAACTCACACACAGATCTCTAGGGCCTGGTTACAACCACGTTACTGTGCATTATCAGGACAGGCCCAGGCAATACAAAGTAGTGTAACCGCCTTACCATCCATTATCAGGACAGGCTCAGGCAATATAGAGTAGTGTAACCCCTTACTGTGCATTATCAGGACAGCTTCAGGCAATATAGAGTAGTGTAACTGCCTTACTGTGCATCATCAGGACAGGCTCAGGCAATATAAAGTAGTATAACCGCCTTACTTTACATCATCAGGACAAGCTCAGGCTATATAAAGTAGTGAAACCCCTTACTGGGCATTATCAGGACAGGCTCAGGCAATATAGAGTAGTGTAACCCCTTACTGTGCATTATCAGGACAGCTTCAGGCAATATAGAGTAGTGTAACCGCCTTACTGTGCATCATCAGGACAGGCTCAGGCAATATAAAGTAGTGAAACCCCTTACTGGGCATTATCAGGACAGGCTCAGGCAATATAAAGTAGTGTAACCGCCTTACCGTCCATTATCAGGACAGGCCCAGGCAATACAAAGTAGTGTAACCCCTTACTGTGCATCATCAGGACAGGCTCAGGCAATATAAAGTAGTATAACCGTCTTACTGTGCATCATCAGGACAGGCTCAGGCAATATAAAGTAGTGAAACCCCTTACTGGACATTATCAGGACAGGATCAGGCAATATAAAGTAGTATAACCACCTTACTGTGCATCATCAGGACAGGCTCAGGCAATATAAAGTAGTATAACCGCCTTACTGTGCATTATCAGGACAGGCTCAGGCAATATAAAGTAGTATAACCGCCTTACTGGGCATCATCAGGACAGGCTCAAGCAATATAAAGTAGTGTAAACCCTTACTGTGCATTATCAGGACAGGCTCAGGCAATATAAAGTAGTGTAACCCCTTACTGTGCATTATCAGGACAGGCTCAGGCAATATAAAGTAGTATAACCGCCTTACTGTGCATCATCAGGACAGGCTCAGGCAATATAAAGTAGTGTAACCCCTTACTGTGCATTATCAGGACAGGCTCAGGCAATATAAAGTAGTGTAACCCCTTACTGTGCATTATCAGGACAGGCTCAGGCAATATAAAGTAGTATAACCCCTTACTGGGCATTATCAGGACAGGCTCAGGCAATATAAAGTAGTATAACCCCTTACTGTACATTATCAGGACAGGCTCAGGCAATATAGAGTAGTGTAACCCCTTACTGTGCATTATCAGGACAGGCTCAGGCAATATAAAGTAGTATAACCCCTTACTGTGCATTATCAGGACAGGCTCAGGCAATATAAAGTAGTGTAACTGCCTTACTGTGCATTATCAGGACAGGCTCAGGCAATATAAAGTAGTATAACACCTTACTGTGCATTATCAGGACAGGTTCAGGCAATATAAAGTAGTATAACCCATTACTGTGCATTATCAGGACAGGCTCAGGCAATATAAAGTAGTATAACCCCTTACTGTGCATTATCAGGACAGGCTCAGGCAATATAAAGTAGTGTAACCCCTTACTGTGCATTATCAGGACAGGCTCAGGCAATGTAAAGTAGTGTAACCGCCTTACTGTGCATTATCAGGACAGGTTCAGGCAATATAAAGTAGTATAACCCCTTACTGTGCATTATCAGGACAGGCCCAGGCAATATAAAGTAGTGTAACCCCTTACTGTGCATTATCAGCACAGGCTCAGGCAATATAAAGTAGTATAACCCCTTACTGTGCATTATCAGGACAGGCTCAGGCAATATAAAGTAGTATAACCCCTTACTGTGCATTATCAGGACAGGCTCAGGCAATATAAAGTAGTGTAACCCCTTACTGCGCATTATCAGGACAGGCTCAGGCAATATAAAGTAGTGTAACCGCCTTACTGTGCATTATCAGGACAGATTCAGGCAATATAAAGTAGTATAGCCCCTTACTGTGCATTATCAGGACAGGCCCAGGCAATATAAAGTAGTGTAACCCCTTACTGTGCATTATCAGGACAGGCTCAGGCAATATAAAGTAGTCTAACCCCTTACTGTGCATTATCAGGACAGGCTCAGGCAATATAAAGTAGTGTAACCCCTTACTGGGCATTATCAGGACAGGCTCAGGCAATATAAAGTAGTGTAACCCCTTACTGTGCATTATCAGGACAGGCTCAGGCAATATAAAGTAGTTTAACCCCTTACTGGGCATTATCAGGACAGGCTCAGGCAATATAAAGTAGTGTAACCCTTTACTGTGCATCATCAGGACAGGCTCAGGCAATATAAAGAAGTATAACCCCTTACTGTGCATCATCAGGACAGGCTCAGGCAATAGAAAGTAGTGTAACCCCTTACTGTGCATCATCAGGACAGGCTCAGGCAATAGAAAGTAGTGTAACCCCTTACTGTGCATCATCAGGACAGGCTCAGGCAATATAAAGAAGTATAACTGCCTTACTGTGCATTATCAGGACAGGCTCAGGAAATACTGGGGTCTATACAATTTAGAGGGATCCCCTTACAGTGCATTATCAGGACAGGCTCAGGAAGTAAAATCAAGGAAATACCAGTTAAGCAACACTTGTTTTGCCCAATGTAAAATATATCCCACTGGGAAGGATGGGCACAGGGAAGGTATCTGCCTGCAGCTATGCACCAATGTCTGCCTGCAGCTGTACCCCAGTATCTACCTGCAGCTATGCACCAGTATCTGCCTGCAGCTATGCACCAGTGTCTACCTGAAGCTATGCACCAGTGACTACCTGTAGCTATGCACCAGTCTCTGACTGCAGCAATGCACCAGTATCTGCCTGCAGCTATGCACCAGTATCTGCCTGCAGCTATGCACCAGTATCTGCCTGCAGCTATGCACCAGTCTCTGCCTGCAGCTATGCACCAGTATCTGCCTGCAGCTATGCACCAATGTTTGCCTGCAGCTATACACCAGTCTCTGCCTGCAGCTATGCACCAGTATCTGCCTGCAGCTATGCACCAGTATCTGCCTGCAGCTATGCACCAGTATCTGCCTGCAGCTATGCACCAGTCTCTGCCTGCAGCTATGCACCAGTCTCTGCCTGCAGCTGTGCCCCAGTATCTGCCTGCAGCTATGCACCAGTGTCTGCCTGCAGCTATGCACCAGTGTCTACCTGCAGCTATGCACCAGTCTCTGCCTGCAGCTATGCACCAGTATCTGCCTGCAGCTATGCACCAGTATCTGCCTGCAGCTATGCACCAGTGTCTACCTGAAGCTATGCACCAGTGACTACCTGCAGCTATGCGCCAGTATCTGCCTGCAGCTTTGCACCAGTGTCTACCTGAAGCTATACATCAGTGACTACCTGTAGCTATGCACCAGTCTCTGGCTGCAGCTATGCACCAGTATCTGCCTGTAGCTATGCACCAGTATCTGCCTGCAGCTATGCACCAGTCTCTGCCTGCAGCTATGCACCAGTATCTGCCTGCAGCTATGCACCAATGTTTGCCTGCAGCTATGCACCAGTCTCTGCCTGCAGCTATGCACCAGTATCTGCCTGCAGCTATGCACCAGTCTCTGCCTGCAGCTATGCACCAGTCTCTGCCTGCAGCTATGCACCAGTATCTGCCTGCAGCTATGCACCAGTATCTGCCTGCAGCTATGCACCAGTCTCTGCCTGCAGCTATGCACCAGTATCTGCCTGCAGCTATGCACCAATGTTTGCCTGCAGCTGTACACCAGTCTCTGCCTGCAGTTGTGCACCATTATCTACCTGCAGCTATGCACCAGTGTCTACCTGCAGCTATGCACCAGTGTCTACCTGCAGCTATGCACCAGTGACTACCTGCAGCTATGCACCAGTATCTGCCTGCAGCTATGCACCAGTGTCTACCTGAAGCTATGCATCAGTGACTACCTGCAGCTATGCACCAGTGACTACCTGCAGCTATGCACCAGTATCTGCCTGCAGCTATGCACCAATGTTTGCCTGCAGCTGTACACCAGTCTCTGCCTGCAGTTGTGCACCATTATCTACCTGCAGCTATGCACCAGTGTCTACCTGCAGCTATGCACCAGTGTCTACCTGCAGCTATGCACCAGTGACTACCTGCAGCTATGCACCAGTATCTGCCTGCAGCTATGCACCAGTGTCTACCTGAAGCTATGCATCAGTGACTACCTGCAGCTATGCACCAGTGACTACCTGCAGCTATGCACCAGTATCTGCCTGCAGCTATGCACCAATGTTTGCCTGCAGCTGTACACCAGTCTCTGCCTGCAGTTGTGCACCATTATCTACCTGCAGCTATGCACCAGTCTCTGCCTACAGCTATGCACCAGTGACTACCTGCAGATATGCACCAGTCTCTGCCTGCAGCTATGCACCAGTCTCTGCCTGCAGCTATGCACCAGTATCTGCCTGCAGCTATGCACCAACGTCTGCCTGCAGCTGTACACCAGTCACTGCCTGCAGCTGTGCACCAGTCTCTGCCTGCAGATATGCATCAGTATCTGCCTGCTGCTATGGACCAGTATCTGCCTGCAGCTATGCACTAGTATCTGCCTGTAGCTATGCACCAGTCTCTGCCTGCAGTTATGCACCAGTATCTGCCTGCAGCTATGCACAAGTATCTACCTGTAGCTATGCACCAGGATAAGCTTGAAAATATGCCCTGGAATCTGCCTACAAATGTGCAACAGGATCTGTGTACAGATGTGACCAGAATTTTCTGCAGCTGCGCACCTGGATCGATAATATAATACTAATAATAATATCACTACTAATACTAATATAAAACTAATACTAATATAAAACTAATACCACTACTAATACTAATATAACTACTAATACTAATATAAAACTAATACTAATATCACTACTAATACTAATATAATAATAATATAATACTAATACTAATATCACTACTTATACTAATATAATACTAATACTAATATAAAACTAATACCACTACTAATACTAATATAAAACTAATACTAATATCACTACTAATACTAATATAAAACTAATACTAATATCACTACTAATACTAATATCACTACTAATACTAATATAAAACTAATACTAATATCACTACTAATACTAATATCACTACTAATACTAATATAATACTAATACTAATATCACTACTTATACTAATATAATACTAATACTAATATAAAACTAATACCACTACTAATACTAATATAAAACTAATACTAATATCACTACTAATACTAATATAAAACTAATACTAATATCACTACTAATACTAATATCACTACTAATACTAATATAAAACTAATACTAATATCACTACTAATACTAATATCACTACTAATACTAATATAATACTAATACTAATATCACTACTTAAAAAAGACAAGAACAGAAGCAGGGCGCATCCCCTCTAAGTGTAATATGTAAGTTACAAACAGATTTTATTATAAAATACAATTTCACACTCACAAAATCAAACCTCAAACATGTGAGGTATGTTAAAAGCACTGGGAGAACAGCTCATGGGTCTCTCAAGGCAAATATGCTGCAGTGTCTCAAATACAGCTCACTCGGTCTGGAGGTCAGGTTTAAAATCCCCACTGTTGGTTTAGTGATCTCCAATCACAGTTCCTAGAGGCTCCTCAAGTCCCAATATTATTCCCAAAAGGATTAAAATGTTCCGTATAAATATAGCAAACAGTTAATAGATAAGCAAAGAAAAGTTGCGTATAGCTACCACCACGCTCAGTCCTCAAACAGCTGTAGCGCAAGTTCAAAGCCGGCTTGCTTGCGGGTGCTGAAACGGATGACGTGGTGACCACCACGTCACCACGTCATCCGTTTCAGCACCCGCAAGCAAGCCTGGACCCGAGATAGCCACCAGAGCAGAGAATCCCTGGTCTCTTGGTCCAGATTCAGTTGAGGGGACAAATCTGTGTAATCCCCATCCCACTGACTGAGCATGCATAGTTGCAGCGGTCTGAGATGTAAGCGTGCAAACAGCACTATGTCCATTGCCGCTACCATTAAGCCGATTACTTCCATACACTGAGCCACCGAAGGTCGCGGAATGGAATGAAGAACCCGGCAGGAATTTAGAAGCTTTGATAACCTGGACTCCGTCAGGTAAATTTTCATCTCTACAGAATCTATCAGAGTCCCTAGAAAGGAAACTCTTGTGAGTGGGAATAGAGAACTCTTTTCCTCGTTCACCTTCCACCCATGCGATCTCAGAAATGCCAGTACTACGTCCGTATGAGACTTGGCAATTTGGAAGTTTGACGCCTGTATCAGGATGTCGTCTAAATAAGGGGCTACTGCTATGCCCCGCGGCCTGAGGACCGCCAGAAGAGACCCTAGAACCTTCATGAAGATTCTTGGGGCTGTAGCTAACCCGAAGGGAAGAGCTACAAACTGGTAATGCCTGTCTAGAAAGGCAAACCGGAGAAACCGATGATGATCTTTGTGTATCGGAATGTGCAGGTAAGCATCCTTTAGATCCACTGTAGTCATATATTGACCCTCCTGGATCATAGGTAGGATGGTACGAATAGTTTCCATCTTGAATGATGGAACTCTGAGGAATTTGTTTAAGATCTTTAGATCCAAAATTGGTCTGAATGTTCCCTCTTTCTTGGGAACCACAAACAGATTTGAGTAAAAACCCTGTCCTTGTTCCTCTTTTGGAACTGGATGTATCACTCCCATAACTAGGAGGTCTCGTACACACTGTAAGAATGCCTCTCTCTTTATCTGGTTTGCAGATAACTGTGAAAGGTGAAATCTCCCTATGGGGGGAGAAGCTTTAAAGTCCAGAAGATACCCCTGGGATATAATTTCCAACGCCCAGGGATCCTGAACATCTCTTGCCCACGCCTGGGCGAAGAGTGAAAGTCTGACCCCCACTAGATCCGTTAACGGATAGGGGGCCGTTCCTTCATGCTGTCTTAGAGGCAGCAGCAGGTTTTTTAGCCTGCTTACCTTTGTTCCAGGTCTGGTTTGGCCTCCAGACCGCCTTGGACTGAGCAACAGTTCCCTCTTGTCTTGCATTAGAGGAGGTTGATGCTGCACTTGCCTTGGAGTTTCGAAAGGCACGAAAATTAGAATGTTTGGCCCTGGATTTGGACCTGTCCTGAGGAAGGGCGTGACCTTTACCTCCAGTGATATCAGCAATGATCTCCTTCAAACCAGGCCCGAATAAGGTCTGCCCCTTGAAGGGAATGTTAAGCAGCTTAGACTTTGAAGTCACGTCAGCTGACCATGATTTAAGCCATAGCGCTCTGCGCGCTTGTATAGCAAAACCAGAATTCTTAGCCGTTAGTTTAGTTAAATGAACAATGGCATCAGAAACAAAAGAATTGGCTAGCTTAAGTGCCCTAAGTTTGCCAAGTATGTCATCCAATGGAGTCGCTACCTGTAAGGCCTCTTCCAGAGACTCAAACCAGAACGCCGCAGCAGCAGTGACAGGGGCAATGCATGCAAGGGGCTGAAGGATAAAACCTTGTTGACAAAATATTTTCTTAAGGTAACCTTCTAATTTTTTATCCATTGGATCTAAAAAAGCACAACTGTCCTCGACAGGGATAGTAGTACGCTTTGCTAAAGTAGAAACTGCTCCCTCCACCTTAGGGACTGTCTGCCATAAGTCCCGTGTGGTGGCGTCTATAGAAAACATTTTTCTAAAAATAGGAGGGGGAGAGAACGGCACACCTGGTCTATCCCATTCCTTATTAATAATTTCTGTAAACCTTTTAGGTATTGGAAAAACATCAGTACACACCGGCACTGCAAAGTATTTATCCAGTCTACACAATTTCTCTGGCACTGCAATTGTGTCACAGTCATTCAGAGCAGCTAAAACCTCTTTAAGTAACACGCGGAGGTGTTCAAGCTTAAATTTAAATGTAGAAATATCAGAATCAGGGATTCTCCCTGAATCAGAAGCATCACCCACAGACTGAAGTTCTCCTTCTTCAGCTTCAGCATATTGTGAGGCAGTATCAGACATGGTTCTTAAAGCGTCAGTATGCTCTGTATTTCGTCTAACTCCAGAGCTATCTCGCTTACCTCTAAGTTCAGGTAGTCTGGCTAATACCGCTGACAGTGTATTATCCATGACTGCCGCCATGTCTTGTAAAGTAAACGCTATGGGTGCCCTTGATGTACTTGGCGCCATTTCAGCGTGAGTCCCTTGAGCGGGAGTCAAAGAATCTGACACGTGGGGAGAGTTAGTCGGCATAACTTCCCCCTCGCTAGATTCCTCTGGTGATAAGTTTTTTAAAGACATAATATGATCTTTATTGCTTAGAGTGAAGTCAGTACAATTGGTACACATTCTAAGAGGGGGTTCCACCATGGCCTTTAAACATAATGAACAAGGAGTTTCCTCTATGTCAGACATGTTTATACAGACTAGCAATGAGACTAGCAAGCTTGGAAAACACTTTAATTCAAGTTAACAAGCAATATAACAAAACGGTACTGTGCCTTTAAGGAAAACAAATTTTGTCAAAATTTGAAAAACAGTGAAAAAAGGCAGTTACACAAACGAAATGTTTACAGTATATGTAATAGGCTAACAGAGCATTGCACCCACTTGCAAATTGATGATTAACCCCTTAGTTCAAAAAACGGATCAAAAAAACGACATAGACGTTTTTTAACAGTCCCAGCAAAGTGCCACAGCTTTACTGTGGCTCCTACCTTCCCCAATTAACGATTTTAGGCTCTTTAGAGATGTCCTGTAGCATGCAGGGGACTCTTGAGGAAAACTGGATGTCTCAGTCTGTAATTATAACTGCGCAAAAAAGCGCTAAAATAGGCCCCTCCCACTCATATTACAACAGTGGAAAGCCTCAGGAAACTGTTTCTAGGCAGAAATACAGCCAGCCATGTGGAAAAAATTAGGCCCCAATAAGTTTTTATCACCAAGCATATATAAAAAACGATTAAACATGCCAGCAAACGTTTTATATAGCATATCTATAAGGGTATTACCCTTGAGAATAAGCATGATACTAGTCGTTATTAAATCACTGTATTCAGGCTTAACTTACATTTATCAGGAATCAGCAGCATTTTCTAGCATTTCCAATCCTAGAAAAAATCATAACTGCACATACCTGATAGCAGAATAAACTGCACGCCATTCTCCCTCTGAAGTTACCTCACTCCTCAGACATGTGTGAGAACAGCAATGGATCTTAGTTACAACCTGCTAAGATCATAGAAAACTCAGGCAAATTCTTCTTCTATCTCTGCCTGAGAACAAATAGCACAACTCTGGTACTATTTAAAATAACTAACTTTTGATTGAAGTTAATAAACTAACTATTTTTCACCACTTTCCTCTTACTATCTCCATGCGCGTTGAGAGTTGCAAGAGAATGACTGGATATGGTAGTGAGGGGAGGAGCTATATAACAGCTTTGCTGTGGGTCCTCTTGCAACTTCCTGTTGGGAGTGAGAATATCCCATAAGTAATGGATGATCCGTGGACTGGATACACCTTACTAGAGAAATTGTATTTTATAATAAAATCTGTTTGTAACTTACATATTACACTTAGAGGGGATGCGCCCTGCTTCTGTTCTTGTCTTTTTTCTGTAGTTTATCCAGTTCCAGAACCGTGTATCAGTGGTGGCAGCAACCCCTTCTTTGTGAAAAGAATCTTTGGAATCTCTTTTGGATGTTAATTACACATCATATATCCTTTTAGTGTGGGGCGCTTTTTAGTGTGTTGTAATATCACTACTTATACTAATATAATACTAATATAATATTAATACTAATATAAAACTAATACCACTACTAATACTAATATAAAACTAATGCTAATATCACTACTAATACTAATATAAAACTAATACTAATATCACTACTAATACTAATATCACTACTAATACTAATATAATACTAATATAATACTAATACTAATATCACTACTTATACTAATATAATACTAATATAATACTAATACTAATATATAACTAATACTAATATCACTAATAATACTAATATAAAACTAATACTAATATAATACTAATACTAATGTAATACTAATATCACTACTAATACTAATATAATACTAATCTAATACTAATATAAAACTAATACTAATATCACTAATAAAACTAATATAATACTAATATAATACTAATACTAATATAATACTAATATAAAACTAATACTAATATAAAACTAATGCTAATATAATACTAATACAAAACTAATACTAACATCACTACTAATACTAATATAATACTAATAGCAGTATTAATACTAATATCACTACTAATACTAATATGAAACTAATACTAATATCACTACTAATATCACTACTAATATAATACTAATATAATACTAATGTAATACTAATATCACTACTAATACTAATATAATACTAATATAATACTAATATAAAACTAATACTAATATCATTAATATAATAATAATATAATACTAATACTAATATAATACTAATATTACTACTGATACTAACATAATACTAATACAAAACTAATACTAATATCACTACTAATACTAATATAATACTAATATAATACTAATACTAATATCACTACTAATACTAATATAATACTAATACTAATCAGGGGTCAAGTCCTACAAAAAAAAGTGTAGGAATTTACCAAGACTTCCACCCCCATCCCTCTCACAATTAATATTGTTTTATATACACACAAATGCACACTGTATTTATAAGTATATCATCTATACACTATGGTTAATGAAAGCTAATTAAAACCAATAAAGTGTTGAATATTTGCCTTTGGGCATGAGACTCCTCCTCTGTCACAGAGTCTCACCCACTTAAGGTGCAATAGTCCTATTTCTGCTGAGGGGAGCTAAATAACCCCAGAGCAAGCCACACAGAAATGTAAGCACCAGGTGTTCCACACAGTGTGGGATGATCACACAGCAGGACCACTGACAGGCTTGCATTTAGTGTGTTGTAGGAATTGTTACTGCCCATTACTAGAGGATCTCACTATCCCTCTAACCAGACTGTGCTCCAGCCCCTCCCACCAGCAGCAGCAGTGTTTTCTGAAGAGTTTCTGTTCTCTGTCCAGAGGGAACTTAGTCCCTCCTGCAAAAATAGTGCAGGAACTCTATTTCCATGCGTTCCCACTCTACTTGACCCCTGATACTAATATAATACTAATATCACTACTAATACTAATATAATACTAATACTAATATAATACTAATATCACTACCAATACTAATATAATACTAAAATAATGCTAATACTATTATCACTACTAATACTAATATAATACTAATACTAATATAATACTAATATAATACTAATATCACTACCAATACTTATATAATACTAATACAATAATAATACTAATATAAACTAATACTAACATAATACTAATATCACTACCAATACTAATATAAAACTAATATAATACCAATACTATTATCACTACTAATACTAATACTAATATAATACTAATATCACTACCAATACTAATATAATACTAATATAATACTAATACTATTATCACTACTAATACTAATATAATACTAATACTAATATAATACTAATATCACTACCAATACTTATATAATACTAATACTAATATAATAATAATACTAATATAATACTAATATCACTACCAATACTAATATAATACTAATACTAATATAAAACTATTACTAATATCACTACTAATACTAATATCACTACCAATTCTTATATAATACTAATATAATATAATACTAATACAATACTAATACTAATACTAATAAAATACTAATAGTAATATAAAACTAATACTAATACTAATATCACTACTAATACTAATATAACTACTAATACTAATATTAATACTCATATTAATACTAATATCACAACTAATACAAATATAATACTAATATAATACTAATACTAATATAATACTAATATCACTACCAATACTAATATAATGCTAATACTAATATAAAAATAATACTAATACTAATATCACTACTAATACTAATATAATACTAATATAAAACTAATACAATACTAATACGAACACAATACTAATACTAATAAAATACTAATAGTAATATAAAACTAATACTAATATAATACTAATATAACTACTAATACTAATATAATACTAATACTAATATTAATACTAATACTAATATCACTACTAATACAAATATAATACTAATATAATACTAATACTATCACTACTAATACTAATAATAATATAAAACTAATACAAATATAATACTAATATTAATATAATACTAATATAATACTTATATAAAACTAATATCACTACTAATACTAATATTACTACTAATACTAATATAATACTAATACTATCACTACTAATACTAATAATAATATAAAACTAATACAAATATAATACTAATATTAATATAATACTAATATAATACTTATATAAAACTAATATCACTACTAATACTAATATCACTACTAAAACTAATATAATACTAATACTAATATAATACTAATACTAATTCTAATACCACTGCTTATACTAAGGGGTAGATTTAACAACAGTCGAGCGGACATGATTCGATGTAGCATACGCTGTCAGCATTTTACAGCTGCACATAGTGCTCACATACAGCTGCACATATTGCTCACATACAGCTGCACATATTACTCACATACGGCTGCACATATTGCTCACATACAGCTGCACATATTGCTCACATACAGCTGCACATAGTGCTCACATACAGCTGCACATATTGCTCACATACAGCTACACATAGTGCTCACATACAGCTGCACATAGTGCTCACATACAGCTGCACATAGTGCTCACATACAGCTGCACATATTGCTCACATACAGCTGCACATAGTGCTCACATACAGCTGCACATATTACTCACATACAGCTGCACATAGTGCTCACATACAGCTGCACATAGTACTCACATACAGCTGCACATATTGCTCACATACAGCTGCACATATTACTCACATAAAGCTGCACATAGTACTCACATACAGCTGCACATAGTGCTCACATACAGCTGCACATAGTGCTCACATACAGCTGCACATAGTGCTCACATACAGCTGCACATATTGCTCACATACAGCTGCACATAGTGCTCACATACAGCTGCACATATTGCTCACATACAGCTGCACATATTACTCACATACGGCTGCACATATTGCTCACATACAGCTGCACATAGTGCTCACATACAGCTGCACATATTGCTCACATACAACTGCACATATTACTCACATACGGCTGCACATACTGCTCACATACAGCTGCACATAGTGCTCACATACAGCTGCACATATTGCTCACATACAGCTGCACATATTGTTCACATACAGCTGCACATAGTGCTCACATACAGCTGCACATATTGCTCACATACAGCTGCACATAGTGCTCACATACAGCTGCACATATTACTCACATACAGCTGCACATATTGTTCACATACAGCTGCACATAGTGCTCACATACAGCTGCACATATTGCTCACATACAGCTGCACATAGTGCTCACATACAGCTGCACATAGTGCTCACATACAGCTGCACATATTGCTCACATACAGCTGCACATATTGTTCACATACAGCTGCACATATTGTTCACATACAGCTGCACATAGTGCTCACATACAGCTGCACATATTGCTCACATACAGCTGCTAATATTGTTCACATACAGCTGCACATAGTGCTCACATACAGCTGCACATATTGCTCACATACAGCTGCACATAGTGCTCACATACAGCTGCACATAGTGCTCACATACAGCTGCACATAGTGCTCACATACAGCTACACATAGTTCTCACATACAGCTACACATATTGCTTACATACAGCTGCACATAGTGCTCACATACAGCTGCACATATTGCTCACATACAGCTGCACATAGTGCTCACATACAGCTGCACATAGTGCTCACATACAGCTGCACATAGTGCTCACATACAGCTACACATAGTTCTCACATACAGCTACACATATTACTCACATACAGCTGCACATAGTGCTCACATACAGCTGCACATAGTACTCACATACAGCTGCACATAATGCTCACATACAGCTGCACATAGTGCTCACATACAGCTACACATATTACTCACATACAGCTGCACATATTACTCACATACAGCTGCACATATTGCTCACATACAGCTGCACATAGTGCTCACATACAGCTGCACATAGTGCTCACATACAGCTTCATATATTGCTCACATACAGCTGCACATAGTGCTCACATACAGCTGCACATAGTGCTCACATACAGCCACACATATTACTCACATACAGCTGCACATAGTGCTCACATACAGCTGCACATATTGCTCACATACAGCTGCACATAGTGCTCACATACAGCTGCACATAGTGCTCACATACAGCTACACATAGTGCTCACATACAGCTGCACATATTGCTCACATACAGCTGCACATAGTGCTCACATACAGCTGCACATATTACTCACATACAGCTGCACATAGTGCTCACATACAGCTGCACATAGTACTCACATACGGCTGCACATATTGCTCACATACAGCTGCACATATTGCTCATATACAGCTGCACATATTGCTCACATACAGCTGCACATAGTGCTCACATACAGCTGCACATAGTGCTCACATACAGCTGCACATAGTGCTCACATACAGCTGCACATAGTGCTCACATACAGCTACACATAGTGCTCACATACAGCTGCACATATTGCTCACATACAGCTGCACATAGTGCTCACATACAGCTGCACATATTACTCACATACAGCTGCACATAGTGCTCACATACAGCTGCACATAGTACTCACATACGGCTGCACATATTGCTCACATACAGCTGCGCATATTGCTCATATACAGCTGCACATATTGCTCACATACAGCTGCACATATTACTCACATAAAGCTGCACATAGTGCTCACATACAGCTGCACATAGTGCTCACATACAGCTGCACATAGTGCTCACATACAGCTGCACATAGTGCTCACATACAGCTGCACATAGTGCTCACATACAGCTGCACATATTGCTCACATACAGCTGCACATAGTGCTCTCATACAGCTGCACATATTGCTCACATACAGCTGCACATATTACTCACATACGGCTGCACATATTGCTCACATACAGCTGCACATAGTGCTCACATACAGCTGCACATATTGCTCACATACAACTGCACATATTACTCACATACGGCTGCACATACTGCTCACATACAGCTGCACATAGTGCTCACATACAGCTGCACATATTGCTCACATACAGCTGCACATATTGTTCACATACCGCTGCACATAGTGCTCACATACAGCTGCACATATTGCTCACATACAGCTGCACATAGTGCTCACATACAGCTGCACATATTACTCACATACAGCTGCACATATTGTTCACATACAGCTGCACATAGTGCTCACATACAGCTGCACATATTGCTCACATACAGCTGCACATAGTGCTCACATACAGCTGCACATAGTGCTCACATACAGCTGCACATATTGCTCACATACAGCTGCACATATTGCTCACATACAGCTGCTAATATTGTTCACATACAGCTGCACATAGTGCTCACATACAGCTGCACATATTGCTCACATACAGCTGCACATAGTGCTCACATACAGCTGCACATAGTGCTCACATACAGCTGCACATAGTGCTCACATACAGCTACACATAGTTCTCACATACAGCTACACATATTGCTTACATACAGCTGCACATAGTGCTCACATACAGCTGCACATATTGCTCACATACAGCTGCACATAGTGCTCACATACAGCTGCACATAGTGCTCACATACAGCTACACATAGTTCTCACATACAGCTACACATATTACTCACATACAGCTGCACATAGTGCTCACATACAGCTGCACATAGTGCTCACATACAGCTGCACATAGTGCTCACATACAGCTGCACATAGTGCTCACATACAGCTACACATATTACTCACATACAGCTGCACATATTACTCACATACAGCTGCACATATTGCTCACATACAGCTGCACATAGTGCTCACATACAGCTGCACATAGTGCTCACATACAGCTTCATATATTGCTCACATACAGCTGCACATAGTGCTCACATACAGCTGCACATAGTGCTCACATACAGCTACACATATTACTCACATACAGCTGCACATAGTGCTCACATACAGCTGCACATATTGCTCACATAGAGCTGCACATAGTGCTCACATACAGCTGCACATAGTGCTCACATACAGCTGCACATAGTGCTCACATACAGCTACACATAGTGCTCACATACAGCTGCACATAGTGCTCACATACAGCTGCACATAGTGCTCACATACAGCTGCACATATTGCTCACAAACAGCTGCACATATTGCTCACATACAGCTGCACATATTGTTCACATACAGCTGCACATAGTGCTCACATACAGCTGCACATAGTGCTCACATACAGCTGCACATAGTGCTCACATACAACTACACATATTACTCACATACAGCTGCACATAGTGCTCACATACAGCTGCACATAGTGCTCACATACAGCTGCACATAGTGCTCACATACAACTACACATATTACTCACATACAGCTGCACATATTACTCACATACAGCTACACATATTGCTCACATACAGCTGCACATAGTGCTCACATACAGCTGCACATATTACTCACATACAGCTGCACATATAACTCACATACAGCTACACATATTGCTCACATACAGCTGCACATATTGCTCACATACAGCTGCACATATTACTCACATACAGCTGCACATAGTGCTCACATACAGCTACAAATATTGCTCACATACAGCTGCACATAGTGCTCACATACAGCTACACATTGTGCTCACATACAGCTGCACATAGTGCTCACATACAGCTGCACATATTACTCACATACAGCTGCACATATTGCTCACATACAGCTGCACATAGTGCTCACATACAGCTGCACATAGTGCTCACATACAGCTACACATATTACTCACATACAGCTGCACATAGTGCTCACATACAGCTGCACATATTACTCACATACAGCTACACATATTACTCACATACAGCTGCACATAGTGCTCACATACAGCTGCACATATTACTCACATACAGCTGCACATATTGCTCACATACAGCTGCACATAGTGCTCACATACAGCTGCACATAGTGCTCACATACAGCTGCACATATTACTCACATACAGCTGCACCTATTACTCACATACAGCTGCACATAGTGCTCACATACAGCTGCACATATTGCTCACATACAGCTACACATAGTGCTCACATACAGCTGCACATAGTGCTCACATACAGCTACACATAGTGCTCACATACAGTTGCACATATTACTCACATACAGCTGCACATATTGCTCACAAACAGCTGCACATAGTGCTCACATACAGCTACACATAGTGCTCACATACAGCTACACATAGTGCTCACATACAGCTGCACATAGTGCTCACATACAGCTACACATAGTGCTCACATACAGCTGCACATAGTGCTCACATACAGCTGCACATAGTGCTCACATACAGCTACACATATTGCTCACATACAGCTGCACATATTACTCACATACAGCTGCACATATTGCTCACATACAGCTACACATAGTGCTCACATACAGCTGCACATAGTGCTCACATACAGCTACACATATTGCTCACATACAGCTGCACATAGTGCTCACATTCAGCTGCACATAGTGCTCACATACAGCTGCACATAGTGCTCACATACAGCTGCACATAGTGCTCACATACAGCTGCACATAGTGCTCACATACAGCTACACATATTGCTCACATACAGCTGCACATATTACTCACATACAGCTGCACATATTGCTCACATACAGCTACACATAGTGCTCACATACAGCTGCACATAGTGCTCACATACAGCTACACATATTGCTCACATACAGCTGCACATAGTGCTCACATTCAGCTGCACATAGTGCTCACATACAGCTGCACATAGTGCTCACATACAGCTACACATATTACCAATCACAATTGTGGCTGCTACACACATTATTTAATGTACATGACGCTACCTATTAATAAGTTTCTCCCTAACATCAGTGTCAACCCAAGACGTCAGATTCTTTCAGCAAGTTTCACAACCTCAGTGTTATGTGCTAGTTTATAACCTCATGAAATATGTCTGTTATCTGATAAAATTATCATATTACTATGTATGTGTCAAAGTTCAAACAAACTATTTTATTGCAGAAATGTCAAACAGCTTATACAATATTTCTTTGAGCCCTTATAACTTTAATGATATTCTTTTAAATAATTGTTATCAGACAGTGTTTATATGAGTGTAACTGTACTTTTAAATGTATTTATGCTATGTTTAATGCAGTTTTTTTAGCCCTAACCCTTTACCAAGCTTTCAAGTCACGCTAACCGACGAGTGCAAATCTTGATTGTGCTCGAGCGACCACATTTACTTTCAACTTGTAATACACACGCTATATCCGTCTCATGCAAAAAGCAGAAAAAACAAGATTTCGCTCATGCTCACCAGTAATCTAGCCCATAGTTATAGCTCTAGTACAGTAAAAGAAATATGTGTCTAGAATGGGAATTAAAATGTCAACCAACAGAATAAAAGAAAAACATCCTAAGCAGTTCACTTTACAGCACAATAATATCACATATAAAACTGAAATATATCAAGTTCCTTAAAACTTGACGCCTTCAGCATACAAGAGCTAAGCATAACCTCTGTACTAATCAGCTCTGTAATATTTATAGCACAATGTCACATATATCAGCACACAAGAGCTAAGCATTACCTCTGTACTAATCAGCTGTGCAGTAATATGTATAGCATAATGATGTCACATATATCAGCACAAAAGAGCTAAGCATTACCTCTGTACTAATCAGCTGTGCAGTAATATTTATAGCACAACGATGTCACATATATCAGCACAAAAGAGCTAAGCATTACCTCTGTACTAATCAGCTGTGCAGTAATATTTATAGCACAATGATGTCACATATATCAGCATACAAGAGCTAAGCATTACCTCTGTACTAATCAGCTGTGCAGTAATATTTATAGCATAATGATGTCACATATATCAGCATACAAGAGCTAAGCATCACATCTGTACTAATCAGCTCTGTAATATCTACAGCTTAATGATGTCACATATATCAGCATGCAAGAGCTAAGCATTACCTCTGTACTAATCAGCTGTGCAGTAATATTTATAGCATAATGATGTCACATATATCAGCATACAAGAGCTAAGCATTACCTCTGTACTAATCAGCTGTGCAGTAATATTTATAGCATAATGATGTCACATATATCAGCATACAAGAGCTAAGCATCACATCTGTACTAATCAGCTCTGTAATATCTACAGCTTAATGATGTCACATATATCAGCATGCAAGAGCTAAGCATTACCTCTGTACTAATCAGCTGTGCAGTAATATTTATAGCATAATGATGTCAAATATATCAGCACACAAGTGCTAAGCATTACCTCTGTACTATTCAGCTCTATAATATTTATAGCACAATGATGTCCCATATATCAGCACACAAGAGCTAAGCATAACCTCAGTACTAATCAGCTGTGCAGTAATATTTATAGCATAATGATGTGACATATATCAGCATACAAGAGCTAAGCATCACCTCTGTACTAATCAGCTGTGCACTAATATTTATAGCATAATGATGTCACATATATCAGCATACAAGAGCTAAGCATTACACCTGTACTAATCAGCTGTGCACTAATATTTATAGCATAATGATGTCACATATATCAGCAAACAAGAGCTAAGCATTACCTCTGTACTAATCAGCTGTGCACTAATATTTATAGCACAATGATGTCACATATATCAGCATACAAGAGCTAAGCATTACACCTGTACTAATTAGCTGTGCACTAATATTTATAGCATAATGATGTCACATATATCAGCATACAAGAGCTAAGCATTACACCTGTACTAATCAGCTGTGCACTAATATTTATAGCATAATGATGTCACATATATCAGCATACAAGTGGCTCCTGTAGGCTGTGCAAAGAGCTTAGCCGGAGGGAGCTTTGACCGCAGGAGGAAGAGGCCTGGAGGATAGGTGGAGCTAGAGGTGGGGCTGGGGAAGTTATTTAGGCTGGTGGCTGAGTGGGAAAGCCAGCAGTTGTTTACAAAAAATTTGGAGAAGCATCTGTAGCTGCGTGGTTTTCCCGTTCAGCCTGCAACATGGCAGCAGTGGAGGAGCTCCTGAAACGGCTCCGGGAGGCTGCAAAAGAGAAAGGACCTACCTGGTTGGAGGAACAACTTCATTCCTTGCTGGGTGCGTCGGATCCGGTGGCGGAGCAACCGACTGTCAGGAAGAGGTCCTCGAGGCGATCTAGGCCTCCATCTAGGCTAAGTCCGGAAGGAAGTCGGCAGTCTTCTGGAGGTAGGAGGTCCGGTCCGGTTTCCAGTAGGAGAAGAGTAGATCTTGAGGTGTTTGAAGTTTCTCCTGCGTCGGCGGGACCTGCGGCAGTGATGTCATCTGTGAAAGGGAGCCTCAGGGATCCGGAGCAGAGGACCTTGTCTGTCACCAAGCCAGTAGGAGGTGCGGGTAAGGTGGCTCACGGCCTGGATGGGCCTGATTCAGGTTGGGAGGGGCTTTCAGGGCAAGTTAGTTGTGACGGTCCTGGTGGGCCTCCTTGTTCCTTTGGGGGTATTGTGGAGGATAGTGGTAGTGAGGGGGAGTGTTTGTGGGCCCCTGGGCATGCAGCTCTTGTTAGTGAGTTTGGGGTGGGTAAGGAGCAAGACGGCCTTGGTTTGTTACAACATAGCCCAGTTGGGGGTAGTCAGGTAGGTGTGAGCGGTCCGGTCAAGGTGGTTAGGCCCCCAGGGGTCCTAGTAGATTTGGATGATGGGTCAGGGGACGAAGGGGAGGAGTTTGAGTTAGACCCTGGGGCAGTAGATCTGTTTTTAAACTCTAATTAGGAGGAGTGTGTTCCCCCATCTCCTGGGTCCATGGGTAAGCCTGTTAGCCATTTTGGGGGGCAGGGGGATAAGTCATTTTCTGAGGGTGGGCCGGGCGGGTTTCATCCTCA
This sequence comes from Bombina bombina, assembly GCF_027579735.1. Taxonomy (NCBI): domain Eukaryota; kingdom Metazoa; phylum Chordata; class Amphibia; order Anura; family Bombinatoridae; genus Bombina; species Bombina bombina. The sequence continues at coordinate 279,242,102 of NC_069507.1, forward strand.
TCAAAAGGTGGTGTTGCCTGCCAAGGGGGTGAGGGATAGTGATGCTGGTGTCTCACATGTCAGTTTTTCTTTTACAGACCCTAGTCCCGCTGGGCAACGGTCAGGGCCTCAGCCTGGTCTATCCACGGGGGCAGATGTTTTTGATGGCCTGGAGGAGGATTTCTCTGGCCTGCACGGCTCCTGGATGGATTCAATTCGCTTGGAGCCTGATGACAGCATACAGCAGGAGGTTCGGCCTGTTGGAGGAAGCCAGGTGAGGCAGGGTGTTACGGCCAGGTTATTGGAGATGGCCAGTGATCAGAGTGGGGCCAGGTTATATACGGCAGCTACTCGGGGTGTTCAGGGGGGTGACAGATGGCCGGGTAGGCCTGGAGGATACAGGGGTTTGGCTAGGGGTAGATCTAGGCGGTGGCCGGTGGCAGAAACTGCCTGGTCTAGGGGTGATGGAGGTGGAGCTCCCAAAAGGGGCATGGGATTTCCTATGGCTAGGGGTACTAGTCTTCATAAGGGGGGACAGGGTGGCAGAGTTTTTCCTCCCCTGGATATGTGTTCCCGCGGTTTTGTTTTTCAGGAACAGTCACGGCAGCCAGATCAGCAGGGACGGACGGCTGCCACGGTGCAAGAAAGTGTTCAGCGAGGTGTGGAGCAACGCGTAGGCGGGCTCCAGGTGGCTTTCGGTGGTTCTTCGGGTGGTCAGCATTCGGAAGAAACTTCCACAGGTGAGATAGGGATTTCAGATGTGTTGGGGAGGGATGTTGTTGGGTGTGATGTTAGGGATGTTGGAATTGATTCTGTGACTGGGAGATTAGTGGTTGGTTTGAGGGAGTTGCTCGCGAAGCTGGAGGATGTTTCACCTGCTCCTGGTGCATCGGTTGAGAGGGCATGGTTATCGGGGTGTCGGACAGTCCGCCGTTGGGGAGGGTCGAGGTCCGCAGTGATGCAGTTCCGGTGGCCAAGGAGGGTGGTGTTCATATTGAGGCACAGAAATCTAGGCCATCTGGGGTACCTCCTAGTATCGGCCCCAAGCAGGGTGAAGGGTCTGAATTAAGGGTGGCTGACAGGGCATTGTCTAGGTCCTGTCTATGCTCCATTGGGCCTTTGGGGATGCATTTGACTTCGGAAGTAAGGGAAAAGATATGTAAGAGGGAATTTATTGAATTGTTCTCCCTTCTTCCGCTTGAGCAGTCTTTTGAGATCCCTGAGGACTCTAAGAAGGACGTGGCCAAGAAGGAAGAAGACGAGCGGAAGAAACGGTATAGAAAGTTGCCTAAAACATTCACCAATTGGTTCCAGGCCTTTGTAATATATGCAAGTGTGTTTACAAGTAGGTTTCCGGACCAGGGTGGGGCATTGTTTTGTTACTTGGATGAGGTTGCTGCTGCTCAGCGTACGTACGGGGGAATGGCTTGGTGGTCATACGATGAGCAGTTTAGGCAACGGCTTTCGGTTAAACCAGAAATGAAGTGGGTTGTGGCTCAAAATAATGACACCTTTGAAAGCTTCCCAGTCCTTTCAGTCGGGTGCCGGTCCTCCCTCCAGTAGTGGGTCATCGGCGGCGGTTAGAAAAGGGTACTGCTTTGCATATAATGAAAAGTTTTGTAAGTGGGGAGCAGTTTGCAAGTTTAAACATGAATGCTCTGGGTGTGGGTGCTCCTACCCCTATGCAAAGTGTTTCCACAAAGGTAAAACGGGCGGTGTCGGTGATGCGTCTGACAAAGGGGGTGACTCCAGTGAGTCTCGGCACGATGGAGCCTTGGCTCGCCCGGTACTCTAGGCATCTGGGTTGTTTTGAGAAGGCGGCCTTGTTGTTTCATGGTTTTCAGTTCAGTTTTGTGATCCCATCCTAAGGGGGCTGTGGGGTTTTCCTGGGTAATTTGAAGTCTGCTCGCTTGTGGCCAGGGGTAGTCCTCGACAAGCTACAGAAACAGGTGTCATTGGGTCGCATGGTGGGTCCGTTTGATGGTCCTCCCATTGCAGATTTGAGGATTTCACTACTTGGGGTGGTACCAAAAAAGGAGCCTGGGGGGGCGGGTCTAACCACCGACCAAGATGGCTGCTTTTTAAGCCTTGTCTGACTGTGCGAGCTGATAAAACTGCTGTTTGTCTCTCCAAAAGTTCTCAGACCTTGTCACGGCTCCTCGATCCATCTTCTGCATTACCTGGCAACATCACGCGCCGTAGCCGCCTCCTCTGATGACGTCAGGCGCCTTCTTATTCTGGTGGTTTGTTTGCCCGGTGCCCGTTTGTCTTTTATGCTGTGAGTACTCATTCTAATAATACTTGCTTGTATCTGATCTCCTGTTGCCGACCTTGCTAATCTGACAACGCTATTGTTAAACCCTGAACTGCCTGAACTCAAGTTGCCAAACCTTGCTAATCTGACTACGCTATTGTTTAACCCTGAACTGCCTGAACTCAAATTGCCAAACCTTGCTAATCTGACTATGCTATTGTTTAACCCTGAACTGCCTGAACTCAAGTTGCCAAACCTTGCTAATCTGACTACGCTATTGTTTAACCCTGAACTGCCTGAACACAAGTTGCCAAACCTTGCTAGTCTGACTACGCTATTGTTTAACCCTGAACTGCCTGAACACAAGTTGCCAATTCCTGCTGTATAGACCACGCTGTTGTTTAACCCTATACTGTCTGATCTTCTGTTTCCGGATACTGCTGGTCTAACTACGCCTTGGCTTGACCCCACATTATCTACCATCAAGGCATCTGGTACTCTGTTCTGATCTCCTGGTGTTCCATTCTGCCTGAGTGAGTACTGTGTATTTTAGAAGTTGTTGTGGGGTCACATCCTGGGTTTTACTCAGTGTGCTGAGTGTTGTTTTAGTTCACTCTGCAATTTGGTCTGATTCTGGACTTAACCTAACCTGACAGACCTTATCCATTTCACTAAAACTCCAGGAACAGATACCTGTGTTATTTGTGCATTATTAAGAATAAGCAGCCTGAAATAGAGAGAGTGCGCAGCAGAGGTCATGGAGCGGCCTAAACCTTCCTCTACCCCCCTTCTTTTGATTAATCAGTATATTCAGCCAGTTGTGCTGAAGTAAGAATACCGGCTAGATTTCACTATGGATGACTAATTAAGTTACAGTATTATTGAGCTATTAAGCGCTCGTTTCTCTTACGTGGAGGAGGAAATATTAAAAGTATTACGCAAATTTGGGACAGAGATCACTACCGCAAGAGAGACTGATCCAAAGAAAGCCTACCATTTGGGGCGTAAAAAGGTCTTGCTATACCAGACGAGATTGCTTCTAGAGGGCTACAGCATGCTACATTTCTCCTCTGTCCTAGCTCAGAGATATACTACGACCTCAGCGCTTTTAACACTGTTGGGATCGGCTGAATTATTGACTAAGAGACAGATAATGCGGAGCTTCAATGTTAAAATACATTAATATGAGGCTACGGTGTTTGTTTCAGACCTTTTAAAAAGAACTTTGCAGCAAGTTAGAGGAACTACCCCTTAGTTCAATGCAGTTGATAACTTTAGTCCCCTGTTGTCCATGGAACGCTGAGACTGATTTATTATATTTAATTACTGTTCAGACTGTTTTCTTGATGCCTTATACACTTTGATCTGTCCCCTTTGCATATAGGCAATTTTGCCCATGCGTATGTTTGATTTCAAGCTCATGGTTTCAACCCAGACATAAGGTGGTTGCAGGGATTCTTCGATCTCTACGCTAAGAAAAGGGTACTTTTCGTCACTCTTGTGAAGATTTACGATCTCTGAAAGATTTTGATTTTACACTTGTATATACTTAGGAGGTAGTCTGAGGGAAATAGCTGTCATATATTCCCTATTGTCTTGAAATGTTTCCCTATAGGTGGTAATTTACAGAGTATAGCCACAGTTAGCATGAAACGCCAATTATAAGAGCTTTCCAATAAATCATATACATGCTTATTGTTTCCTGAGACACTTTATAAAACGTTAAATTTGTATGTTAAGTCGCAATACTGCATATGTAACATATCTCAGCCTAATGTCACTATCCCTTTAAGACTTCCTTCCCTGACTGCTGGTTTTGGGCAGTATTTACATTCAGCTTGCCTGCCTGCCTGATTAATCATCCATGCACCTGATTCCCTCAGCCTCTTTTTAAGCCTTCTCAGGTCTAATGTTCTTGGCATTAACTTTGAAGTTGTGATCCTGAACAACAGAGGCCTGTGACTGTTTTCTGCATGAATTTACCAACTATTTCAAGCTACAGCATTTTCTATTACCAATGCTTAAAATCATCAAATCGCAAGTATCCAAATAATTTCATTCTGTTTCCTGGACTCTGCAACTTAACAAACTCTGAACTTTATTATAAATCACAAGTATGCTTTTGGTTATCATCACTCTCTAATTACAACAGCATCTTACTCAGAACTTTATAACTATTTCTCTGCTACAAGTTGTCATTGCTGAAATATCCTGCTGCTAATATGTTAACATATTCAGAACTCTGCATCTATATGTTCAGTTAAAAGCTTTCATGTGATTCTCCAATATATGTACAAACAGTAATTAATGCCTAAACTTGCAGCTTGTTTATCACCTGTGCTTAATACTGACATACAGCTTTATATAATATTATGAACTGTGAACCTGCAACAAACCTTAGTTTGCATCTAAGTGTCAATCTTTTACCAGTTTACTCTGAAGCCTGAACATTCCACATTGCTATATATATATTAACTAACTATAAGTCACAGTGAAGCCAGATTATATTGTATACAAATGTTGCACTCTCCATTTATTCTACAATAACTTCTAGCAACTATGAATCACAGAATATCATCTATCCACATCCAGGATACTCTTCCCCGGGTCAGGGGTCGGTGTCTTCAAATCCCTACCACTGCCCCGAGGGTCTGTGTCCTGAGCGCATGTACACCGGTTCATGACAGCATACTATGACAATTTTGTTACATATAAGTACTGGTTTCATACTAGATGTATATGCATTAACCTGATGTTATTTGTAATTTTCGACCTCAATAAAATATTATAAACAAAAAAAAATTGTATGTTAAGCTATATTCTGTTTAGGCTAGAGCCCACTAAGTACTCAGTGTGAGTTTTTATGTTGTCCTAATAGGCTGAGTTCATATACCTTTATGTTTGATAGAACAGTTTAGGAGTTTTATACTAAGGGTGCTTTGATCAGTAATATAAGATTCATGCACAAAGACACAAAGACTCTCTACAGGTATACTAATTATAAGGTACAAATTAAGGATATAGGTACTATATCAGTTATATTCATGTAAATCTGTTATATCTGTGGTTATTTGGAGATTTCTATAGATGCATAATGTTCCCCCAGTTACTCGAGAAACCTCTATACAATTTACCCTAATAGACAGAGCAATGTATCACCCAATACTATCGCTTCTATGGCACAACTCTCCCCTTTGTGTTTTTTTTGTTTTGTACTTATAGCTGTATACAGGATATCCATGGTTTTGGTGTTCTGGCATAGATTTGCCTATCACAGATTCTAGTCATTTATATATTCCCTATCTATGACCCAAAAGTGGTTATTTCATTACTAGTGCCTTATATAGTTGCACCATATGATTTGTTACGGCACAATAAGCGTTACTGTTAATTTATTTTTCTTTATACCTCTGCTAATCTATATATGCTAACAGAAACCTCATTTTACATAAGAGCTCAGGAGCCCCTCTATAGGGAGTATATATATTTACTACTTTTACAGCTCTTTAACTTTTCTGTATTTGTAAAGGTGCAAAGATTGTCTTTTTATATACTAATTATAAGGTACAGAGTTGTGTTCATAGGTACTGCACAAGTTTTATTCATGTGAATATATTATAACTATAATTGTCATATTCTGAGGGTCCATAAGTGGTCCTATATGGTTATAATCCTCCTATTATTCGTCCTATTTACAAGGTTGGAGGTCCAAAAGTGGCCTTGTCTGCTTCAAGGAGGTTAGAAAAAAATGAGGGCTTAAGTTTGATAACTTCTGTTTTATTCTAAAGGTGCTACTTAGACAATAGGCTGTATTATTGCATTTCATATTCTCTTGTATTAGCTCCAATTGTTATTCTGTATGTTACTTTATGGCCATGGAGTATAATGACTGCGTTGTTCTTTTTTTTTTCTTGACGGTACCTGTATGTTTACCCTCAATAAAAATATAAAAAAAAAAAAAAAGGAGCCTGGGAAGTTCAGGCTAATTCATAATTTATTATTTCCTAAAGGGGGATCAGTTAATGATGGTATTCCTCAGGAGTTGTCGTCTGTAGAATATGCGTCTTTTGATCAGGTGGTTAGTTTAGTGAATGAGGCTGGTCCTTCGGCTCTACTAGCAAAAATTGATATTGAGGTGGCTTTTAGGCTGTTACCAGTACACCCGACATCACATCATCTGTTGGGTTGTTGTGTGGATGGCGCTTACTATGTTGACTTGTGTTTGCCCATGGGATGTTCCATCTCATGTTCGCTTTTTGAACATTTTAGCACGTTTCTTGAATGGGTGGTCGCGGAACGGTCGGGCATTTCGTTATTGGTCCACTACCTTGATGACTTTTTGTTTGTAGGTCCAGCTGGTTCGGGGGTTTGTAAACTGTTGAGAGATGTTTGCTATCAGGTGGCGACTGATTTTGGTGTACCCATTGCGATTGAGAAATCTGAGGGACCGGTTAACATGGAATGTAGGCTTCCCATTGACAAGGTCTCTGATCTATTGGAGGTTATTGATCGTTTTTTGTTGGCAAAGAAGGTGACGCTCAGATCCCTAGTGGGCAAGTTTAATTTTGCGTGCAGAATTATCCCGATTGGGAGAGTTTTCTGCAGGAGGTTGTCATTGGCTACTGCTGGGATTATGAAGCTGCACCATTTTGTTCGGCTTTCCAAGGAGCTGAAAGATGATTTGAGGGTTTGGAGGCAGTTTTTGTTGGGCTTTAATGGCTCTACGTTGATTCAGGCGGTGAGGGTGTCTAATGGTGACCTGGGGCTCGTTACGGATGCGGTGGGTAGTTGCGGTTTTGGAGCTTACTTCATGGGCCACTGGTGTGCTGCTGAGTGGCCGGCTGAATGGTATACTTTGGGTTTGGTCAAGAACCTGGTGTTTTTGGAGTTGTTCCCAATTGTGGTGGCCCTGTTTGTCTGGGAGGTTGATTTGTGTAATCAGTCAGTGGTATTTGCTACAGATAATATGGGAGTCGTGTATGCTTTGAATACATTGACGGCTACGTCTTTGCCTGTTTTGAGATTGTTACATCTGCTTGTACTTAAATGTTTGAAAATGAATGTTTGCATTAAGGCCAAACATATTCCTGGTGTTTTTAATTCTATAGCAAACTCCCTCTCTCGCTTTCAGTGGCAGCGGTTCTGGGAATTGGCACCTTATGCAGACGTTGAGGGTTGCCTGTGCCCAAGTTCCCTGTGGCAGCTTGGAGTGGAAGACTGGCTGGACTGGTGAGAAATTCACTAGCGCCAGGTACTTGGGCAGCTTACTCTAGTGTGTGGTGGGAATGGGAATCCAGGTTGTATTCTGAAGGGGTTCAAGAAGGGGTCTCTGACCTTACAGGTTTTTTGTTGGAATGGATGTGGGGATGGGGGCGGCTCACTTGTCATCTTCCGCAATGGATAGGCATTTGTCGGCTTTGGCTTTCCGTTTTAAGCTATTGGGCTTGTGAGATATTACCAAAGGCTTTTGTGTTTGACAAGATTTGAAAGGCTTAAAGAGGGGTTCGGTTGAGTCTCCTCCTGATAATAGGCGCCCTATTACCTTCCTGCTACTGCAGAAGATATATAGGGTTTTAGAGGAAGTGTTCTTGTCAGATTTTGAGGTGTGTTTGTTTCGTTTGGCTTTTGTTTTGGCCTTTTTTTGGGGCATTTTGAATTTCGGAGCTGGTTAGTAGGAATTTAGCTTCCATGGTTGGTTTGGCTTTCTCGGATGTGTCCTTGTCGGATTCAAGGGTTGAGTTGTTTTTGAGGAGAAGTAAGACGGACCAGGCGGGTAAGGGTAAGACGATTGTCCTTTTTCCCAGTGGTTCAGAGGTTTGTCCTTGCATGAGTTTGAGGGATTATTTGGGTGTTCGCCCTGTGATGGGGGGTTCATTGTTGGTCCACCAAGATGGTAGGCCATGGTCACAGTTTCAGTTTAGGGCGGTTCTTAACAAGTCGTTGAATCATTTGGGTTTCAGTCCCAGGGATTTCGGGTCCCATTCATTCCGCATCGGGGCGGCAACTGAGGCTTCAGTGAGGGGTTTATCCAATTCGGTGATTAAGGGTATTGGTAGGTGGGGATCTAGGCGATTCCGACAGTATGTCCGTCCGGAGTTGAGTGTATAATGTGGTGGTGTTGTCAATTTATTTTCTGTGTTCTAGGTGTGGAGCATTTGTGGTTGGTCGGCCACTCTTTTATTTATTGGGCTCGGAGAGTGGCCACGGTGAAGGTAGATGGATTACAGTTGGGTATCCCCAAGTCTCGAGGCAATGTTTTCAGCCCCCGACTGTGTTGTTAATCCACACTGGGGGCAATGATCTTGGTTTTATGCCCCAGAGGGAGTTGGTGAAAAGTATGAAAAGGGATATTGGGAGGTTGGTGGATTTGTTCCCTAGGTTGAGGATTGTCTGGTCTTACATTTTGCCCAGGATGGTTTGGAGGGTGGCTTGGGACCCTGTGCATTTGGACAAAAGCAGACGGAAGGTTAATAAGCTTATGGGGTCATTTGTTAGGAGGATTGGAGGTTCAGTGGTCCATCCTCCGGACTTAGCGGAGGTGGGACAGGGTGAATTTTATTTGCCGGATGGGGTGCATTTAAATTACTTTGGGCTGCAGTTGTTTATCCTTGACTTTAAGGTGGCAGTGTGTTCAATTGCGGGGTTGGCGGGACTGGGCTGAGGTTTCAGGCCAGTCTGTGGTGGGGGCAGGGCCGGATTTACATCTCAGGTGCCTGTAGGCACAAAAACCTGAAGCGCCCCCCCCAAAAAAAAAAAAAGTGGGAAAAAATGAGGACTTTTTTTATTATTATTTAGGACAACTAAAAATAAATATTAGATGTAAAATTACATTTTCCCTTTTATGGAGATACATATATATATATATATATATATATATATATATATATATATATATATATATATATATATATATATATATATATATATATATATATATATATATATATTTGTTGTAATGGAAGCTACACCAAAAATCAATATTCACTTGACTCAAATGGCCATACAATTTCTATTATGTATAACAAAAACAAATCATGTTAAACTTTTAATGCAAAATATTCTAAAGAAAACCCTATTTAAAGGGACATAAAATGTGACAGTTTGCTAGGGCATTTATTATTGCACTAGTGCTTGCACAGAAGTGTGTTAGCCTCTTGCAAAAGAGTTAAACACATAGTCAATGTCAGTTCTGAGACAGCAATACACATCTGTGCAGACCCAGATGGGCTCATAGGACATGTTTATTGACAAGCCATTAGTGTATTGCTTTTCTGGAGATGACTTTGACTATGTGCTTAACATTTTGTTGGAGTTAAACACAGTTTTGTGTAAACAATAGTAATATTAAAACTAGCAGCATGCAAGCTCATCAACAACCTGTGCAGTCAGTGGAAGAAAACATAAAATGTAGGTATTTTTTTCAGCTACATGAAAAAAATCTTGTGAACTCTGATATTTTTGGTACAAATACACAAAGACGTTACATTTATTTTGTTCTGAAATATAAATATAATATGATGTTGCTCTCAAAGGAAAACATGGAATGTTGTAGATTATATGTAATCCAGGGGTCAACAAATGTGTTTAAAATTAGAAATTAGAAATTCAATTTACCACAATACAAAAATACCACACTTACTTGATAAAAGAACAGATTAACAATTTTTTATGTGATGTGTGTGTGTATATATATATATATATATATATATATATATATATATATATATATATATATATATATATATATATATATATATACATATACATACATACAAACATATATGCCATGTGAGTGGTTTACACACATACACATTTTACAGCCTTACAGTCTACAAACTTTGTTGTCAAAGTGCCCTAAAGGCTGTAAATCCCAATTGGCAGCTTGTAATAAAGAGCAGAGCAGCTAGTCCCACATAACCTCCACACCTCCAAGGCCTTTATAAAACAAAAACATTCATCCTGAAGCAGAATTTAACCCCCTGGCTATCAAAATCCCCTACAGCACATAACAAGTGAATACACTGCAACCCTCTCTGGTAGCCAAGGGGTTAAAGTGATCTGCTTGTTATGTTGTCATTCTAGGCAGCATTAGAAGCCTTGTACAGTCCTAACCTGTTCTGAAGCTTTCATTCCTCAACAAAAAGTGTCTGCTACACATCAGCATGGAGCTTGGCTGTGTGAGGCAACAGAAGTACATAAAATAAAAGTGAAACTAAACATGCCTGGCGAAAATGGGAGGGGTTTACTTTTAATCTTTGCCCCTCTCTCCTTCATGGCTCCCTTAACTGCTGTAACATATTCCCAATAAACACTCGACTCTGTAAGCACCTGGCAGCACAATTCTTACTAAAATTAATGCCCTCACAAAAAAAAAAATTTTTTTTTTTTATTACTGACAGGCAGGCGCCTGTAGGCACATGCCTACTGTGCCTAATGGGAAATCCGGCCCTGGGCGGGGGTGCTAGTCCTTACAATTACAGGAGATTATGGCCAAATTGTTAGCATGATGGTATTTTGCATTCCCATGGGGGGAATTCAAGATGGGGGTCTCTAAGGGCAAGGGGTTCCTTAGAGATTTATGTTGATTATCGATGACAGGCTCAATCACTTGCACGGTTGGGTCCAGTGGATGGATTGACGGCCATATGTTACAAAGCTATTAGAATGGACTAGCACCACTGTTGTATGTGTAATGTGTTTACAATTATTTGCACTGTTATTTATGGAATTATTAAAGTTTTATAAAAGTTATTTATTGAATAAAGGAGCCACGGACATTTTGCACCAACGCTAAGTCTGTTGTCTTTATTTAATGGGTTGGGTTATTATTGTTAAAATGGTATTCATGTGTTTTTGTTGGTAAAGGCCGTAACTTGATGACATAAAAGGTCAAGAACTAAGCATTACCTCTGTACTAATCAGCTCTGCAGTAATATTTATAGCACAATGATATCTTATATATCAGCATACAAGAGCTAAGCATTACCTCTGTACTAATCAGCTCTGCAGTAATATTTATAGCACAATGATATCTTATATATCAGCATACAAGAGCTAAGCATTACCTCTTTACTAATCAGCTCTGCAGTAATATTTATAGCACAATTATATCACATATATCAGCATACAAGAGCTAAGCATTACCTCTGTACTAATCAGCTGTGCACTAATATTTATAGCACAATTATATCACATATATCAGCATACAAGAGCTAAGCGTTACCTCTGTACTAATCAGCTCTGCAGTAATATATAGCACAATTATATCACATATATAAGCATACAAGAGCTAAGCATTACCTCTGTACTAATCAGCTCTGCAGTCATATTTATAGCACAATTATATCACATATATCAGCATACAAGAGCTAAGCATTACCTCTGTACTAATCAGCTCTGCAGTAATATTTATAGCACAATGATATCACATATATCAGTATACAAGAGCTAAGCATTACCTCTGTACTAATCAGCTCTGCAGTAATATTTATAGCACAATGATGTAACATATATCAGCATACAAGAGCAAAGCATTACCTCTGTACTAATCAGCTATGCACTAATATTTATAGCACAATGATGTCACATATATCAGCATACAAGAGCTAAGCATTACCTCTGTACTAATCAGCTGTGCAGTAATATTTATAGTACAATGATGTCACATATATCAGCATACAAGAGCTAAGCATTACCTCTGTACTAATCAGCTGTGCAGTAATATTTATAGCATAATGATGTCACATATATCAGCATACAAGAGCTAAACATTACCTCTGTACTAATCAGCTCTACAGTAATATTTATAGCATAATGATATCACATATATCAGCATACAAGAGCTAAACATTACCTCTGTACTAATCAGCTCTACAGTAATATTTATAGCATAATGATGTGATATATATCAGCATACAAGATCTAAGCATTACCTCTGTACTAATCAGCTGTGCAGTAACATTTATAGCACAATGATGTCACATATATCAGCATACAAGAGCTAAACATTACCTCTGTACTAATCAGCTCTACAGTAATATTTATAGCATAATGATGTGATATATATCAGCATACAAGATCTAAGCATTACCTCTGTACTAATCAGCTGTGCAGTAACATTTATAGCACAATGATGTCACATATATCAGCATACAAGAGCTAAGCATTACCTCTGTACTAATCAGCTGTGCAGTAATATTTATAGCACAATGATGTAACATATATCAGCATACAAGAGCTAAGCATTACTTCTGTATTAATCAGCTGTGCACTAATATTTATAGCACAATGATGTCACATATATAAGCATACAAGAGCTAAGCATTACCTCTGTACTAATGAGCTCTGCAGTAATATGTATAGCATAATGATGTCACATATATCAGCATACAAGAGCTAAGCATTACCTCTGTACTAATCAGCTGTGCAGTAACATTTATAGCACAATGATGTAACATATATCAGCATACAAGAGCTAAGCATTACTTCTGTATTAATCAGCTGTGCACTAATATTTATAGCATAATGTCACATATATCAGCATACAAGAGCTAAGCATTACCTCTGTACTAATCAGCTGTGCACTAATATTTATAGCACAATGATGTCACATATATCAGCATACAAGAGCTAAGCATTACCTCTGTACTAATCAGCTCTGCAGTAATATATAGCACAATTATATCACATATATCAGCATACAAGATCTAAGCATTACCTCTGTACTAATCAGCTCTGCAGTAATATATAGCACAATTATATCACATATATCAGCATACAAGAGCTAAGCATTACCTCTGTACTAATCAGCTGTGCACTAATATTTATAGCACAATGTCACATATATCAGCATACAAGAGCTAAGCATTACCTCTGTACTAATGAGCTCTGCAGTAATATTTATAGCACGATGTCACATATATCAGCATACAAGAGCTAAGCATTACCTCTGTACTAATCAGCTGTGCACTAATATTTATAGCACAATGTCACATATATCAGCATACAAGAGCTAAACATTACCTCTGTACTAATCAGCTCTACAGTAATATTTATAGCATAATGATGTGATATATATCAGCATACAAGATCTAAGCATTACCTCTGTACTAATGAGCTCTGCAGTAATATTTATAGCATAATGATGTCACATATATCAGCATACAAGAGCTAAGCATTACCTCTGTACTAATCAGCTGTGCACTAATATTTATAGCACAATGTCACATATATCAGCATACAAGAGCTAAGCATTACCTCTGTACTAATCAGCTGTGCACTAATATTTATAGCACAATGATGTCACATATATCAGCATACAAGAGCTAAGCATTACCTCTGTACTAATCAGCTGTGCACTAATATTTATAGCACAATGATGTCACATATATCAGCATACAAGAGCTAAGCATTACCTCTGTACTAATCAGCTGTGCACTAATATTTATAGCACAATGTCACATATATCAGCATACAAGAGCTAAGCATTACCTCTGTACTAATCAGCTGTGCACTAATATTTATAGCACAATGTCACATATATCAGCATACAAGATCTAAGCATTACCTCTGTACTAATGAGCTCTGCAGTAATATTTATAGCACAATGTCACATATATCAGCATACAAGAGCTAAGCATTACCTCTGTATTAATGAGCTCTGCAGTAATATTTATAGCACAATGTCACATATATCAGCATACAAGAGCTAAGCATTACCTCTGTACTAATCAGCTGTGCACTAATATTTATAGCACAATGTCACATATATCAGCATACAAGAGCTAAGCATTACCTCTGTACTAATGAGCTCTGCAGTAATATTTATAGCACAATGTCACATATATCAGCATACAAGAGCTAAGCATTACCTCTGTACTAATCAGCTGTGCACTAATATTTATAGCACAATGTCACATATATCAGCATACAAGAGCTAAGCATTACCTCTGTACTAATGAGCTCTGCAGTAATATTTATAGCACAATGTCACATATATCAGCATACAAGAGCTAAGCATTACCTCTGTATTAATGAGCTCTGCAGTAATATTTATAGCACAATGTCACATATATCAGCATACAAGAGCTAAGCATTACCTCTGTACTAATGAGCTCTGCAGTAATATTTATAGCACAATGTCACATATATCAGCATACAAGAGCTAAGCATTACCTCTGTACTAATGAGCTCTGCAGTAATATTTATAGCACAATGTCACATATATCAGCATACAAGAGCTAAGCATTACCTCTGTATTAATGAGCTCTGCAGTAATATTTATAGCACAATGTCACATATATCAGCATACAAGAGCTAAGCATTACCTCTGTACTAATGAGCTCTGCAGTAATATTTATAGCACAATGATGTCACATATATCAGCATACAAGATCTAAGCATTACCTCTGTACTAATGAGCTCTGCAGTAATATTTATAGCACAATGATGTCACATATATCAGCATACAAGAGCTAAGCATTACCTCTGTACTAATCAGCTGTGCACTAATATTTATAGCACAATGTCACATATATCAGCATACAAGAGCTAAGCATTACCTCTGTACTAATCAGCTGTGCACTAATATTTATAGCACAATGTCACATATATCAGCATACAAGAGCTAAGCATTACCTCTGTACTAATCAGCTGTGCACTAATATTTATAGCACAATGTCACATATATCAGCATACAAGAGCTAAGCATTACCTCTGTACTAATGAGCTCTGCAGTAATATTTATAGCACAATGTCACATATATCAGCATACAAGAGCTAAGCATTACCTCTGTACTAATGAGCTCTGCAGTAATATTTATAGCACAATGATGTCACATATATCAGCATACAAGAGCTAAGCATTACCTCTGTACTAATGAGCTCTGCAGTAATATTTATAGCACAATGATGTCACATATATCAGCATACAAGAGCTAAGCATTACCTCTGTACTAATCAGCTGTGCACTAATATTTATAGCACAATGTCACATATATCAGCATACAAGAGCTAAGCATTACCTCTGTACTAATCAGCTGTGCACTAATATTTATAGCACAATGTCACATATATCAGCATACAAGAGCTAAGCATTACCTCTGTACTAATCAGCTGTGCAGTGGTATTTATAGCACAATGATACCAGACAACAAATGTGTGAAATATGTTCACAAGCAAACCTTTGCATGCAAATTATTTTACACAGAGATTTGTGTGCGCTTAACCCCAATGCATAAACCCGTCAGCTTTAATCCCCAAAATATATCAAATCTTTCTCATTTTTATTTTTATTTCTTTTTTTTAATTTAGAGCTATTCATTGGGGCAAAACATGTGGCTAGATTATGAGTTTTGCGTAAAGCTGAAAAAGCAGCGTTTTCAGGTCCTAACGCTGCTTTTTCTCTACCGCTGCTATTACGAGTCTTGCAGGTTTAGGGGCACCGCACACTTTTTTGGCCTTAGCGCAAACCGACTTACGTAAACTTCGTAAACCCTTTTTTCTATAAACCCATAAACTACCTATTAACCCCTAAACCGAGGCCCTCCCGCATCGCAAACACTATAATAAAATTATTAACCCCTAATCTGCCACTCCGGACATCGCAGCCACTAGAATAAACATATTAACCCCTAAACTGCCCCACTCCCGCCTTGCAAACACTAGTTAAATATTATTAACTCCTAATCTGCCGCCCCTAACATCGCCGCCACCTACATTATACTTATTAACCCCTAATCTGCTGCCCCTAACATTGCCGCAACCTACATTATACTTATTAACCCCTAATCTGCCGCCCCTAACATCGCCGCCACCTACATTATACTTATTAACCCCTAATCTGCCGTCCCCAACGTCGCCGCCACTATATTAAATGTATTAACCCCTAAATCTAAGTCTAACCATAACCCTAACACCTCCTAACTTAAATATAATTTAAATAAATCTAAAGAAAATTACTATTATTAAATAAATTATTCCTTTTTAAAACTAAATACTTACCTATAAAATAAACCCTAAGCTAGCTACAATATAACTTATAGTTACATTGTATCTAGCTTAGGGTTTATTTTTATTTTACAGACAAGTTTGTATTTATTTTAACTAGGTAGAATAGTTACTAAATAGTTATTAACTATTTAATAACTACCTAGCTAAAATAAATACAAATTTACCTGTAAAATAAAACCTAACCTAAGTTACACTTACAACTAGCACTGTGTTTCACATTTAAAGGGACATAAAGCACCTTCATCAATCCACTTCAAAAGATTAGTAGACTGACAATGCAAATAATTATAACAAATATTAGTACATGAATCAAATCCAAAGCTAAACCATGTAAACCCATGATTAAAATGAGATGCTCCAAGAAACAAACTGTAACTATGTGTGTTACCGTATCTATGTGTTACTATATCTATGTGTGTTACTATAGCTATGTGTGTTACTATATCTATGTGTGTTACTATAGCTATGTGTGTTATTATATCTATGTGTGTTATTATATCTATGTGTGTTACTATATCTATGTGTGTTACTATATCTATGTGTGTTACTATATCTGTGTGTTACTGTATCTATGTGTGTTACTATATCTATGTGTGTTACTGTATCTATGTGTGTTACTGTATCTATGTGTGTTACTATATCTATGTGTGTTACTATATCTATGTGTGTTACTATATCTGTGTTCCAAACAAACCAGGAAGGATTGAAGCAAATACCCAGGATAAAACTTAAACTTTTATTGACAAAGCTTAAAATCCAGGAGGATGAAAGGCACAAGGATAGATGCAGTATACGCGTTTTGGCTACACGCTGTAATCACTACTGACTAAAGTTAATACAATATAAGCATTTAAAAAGGGTGTACTCAACACCCATTGGTAAAACAAAACACACCTATTATGATGACGTTTCGCAAAGTGCCCGGGTTTTACAACCCTTATACAATTTAACCCTATGGTGACCAGAGCAAAAGGATGACTAACACAGTCATTTGTATATTTTCACTGTGTGATCATGACATGAGTAACAATGTTAAAAATAATAATCTATTATGTCTATATATGTATACATTAATCAGTACATGATTTATACAACAACACCTTAAGCTCATAAGTATTCAGAGACATGCCAAACAGTTTATGCATCAAAAAGGACCATCTCATATAGCAGATAGTAATAGATTTTATGTACAGTGCATTAAGGATTAGAAAAAAAAATCATGTTAGAACTCTTCTAAGTGGCTGAGTGAACATCAATGGCTTAATAGATATGTAATTAGAGAAGTAGAAATAAAATGACTCAAATAGTCCGTGAAATGTAAATCACAAATATCCTAAATAGGCTTACTTATGTGTGTTACTGTATCTATCTTTGTTACTGTATCTGTGTGTTACTGTATCTATGTGTTACTGTATCAATGTGTGTTACTGTGACCATGGGCCTGGCTTTCAAAACCTCATTGTTAAGGCAAAATATTCTAAGAAGTCTTGTCGGTAATTTACAAACACAAATGTTTTCTTGAGACCTGTTTATGTTGTTATATAGTGATCTTTATCAGAAACAGACAATACAAGGTGTAAATAAATCCATAAGATTTTGTGTGATTTGTCTCCATGCCGGTGAGGTTTTGTATATCATGCCGAGGGTGCGTTGTTGTATCTCTGTGGGCCTGATACACAAAACTTTACCGGCAATCACACAAAATCTTATGGATTTATTTACACCTTGTATTGTAATGTAGGAGTTTGTTTCTCATAAAGATCACTATATAGCAACATGTCTGTGTCTCAAGATAACATTTGTGTTTCTCATTTTTTTTTAGGTACTTCTTCATACTGACGAGATGTCTTAGGTCATCTCACCTCTGAGTGCTACTGGGTCTCTGAGTGCTACTGGATCTCTATGTGTCACTGGATCTATGTGTGTTACTTCTGTGTGCCACTATAGCTCTGTGTGTTACTGGATCTCTGTGTGTCACTGGTTCTCTGTGTGTCACTGGATCTCTGTGTGTTACTTCTGTGTGCCACTATATCTCTGTGTGTTACTGAATCTTTGTGTGTTACTGGATCTCTGTGTGTTACTGAATCTCTGTGTGTCACTGGATCTCTGTGTGTTACTGAATCTCTGTGTGTCACTGGATCTCTGTGTGTTACTTCTGTGTGCCACTATATATCTGTGTGTTACTGAATCTTTGTGTGTTACTGGATCTCTGTGTGTTACTGAATCTCTGTGTGTCACTGGTTCTCTGTGTGTCACTGGATCTCTGTGTGTTACTTCTGTGTGCCACTATATCTCTGTGTGTTACTGAATCTTTGTGTGTTACTGGATCTCTGTGTGTCACTGGATCTCTGTGTGTCACTGGATCTCTGTGTGTTACTTCTGTGTGCCACTATATCTCTGTGTGTTACTGGATCTCTGTGTGTTACTTCTGTGTGCCACTATATCTCTGTGTGTCACTAGATCTCTGTGTGTCACTGGATCTCTGTGAGTTACTTCTGTGTGCCACTATATCTCTGTGTGTCACTGGATCTCTGTGTGTCACTGGATCTCTGTGTGTTACTTCTGTGTGTTACTTCTGTGTTACTGGATCTCTGTGTGTCACTGGATCTCTGTGTGTCACTGGATCTCTGTGTGTTACTGGCTCTCTGTGTGTCACTGGATCTCTGTGTGTCACCGGATCTCTGTGTGTTACTTCTGTGTGCCACTGGATCTCTGTGTGTCACTGGATCTCTGTGTGTTACTGTATCTCTGTTTGTCACTGGATCTCTGTGCATTACTTCTGTGTGCCACTATATCTCTGAGTGTTACTGGATCTCTGTGTGTTACTTCTGTGTGCCACTATATCTCTGAGTGTTACTGGCTCTCTGTGTGTCACTATATCTCTGTGTGCTACTGGCTCTCTGTGTGTCACTATATCTATGTGTGCTACTGGGTCTCTGAGTGTTACTGGGTCTCTGAGTGTTACTGGGTCTCTGAGTGTCACTATATCTCTGAGTGTTACTGGATCTCTGTGTGTCACTATATCTCTGTGTGCTACTGGATCTCTGAGTGTTACTGGATCTCTGTGTGTTATTTCTGTGTGTCACTATATCTCTGAGTGTTACTGGGTCTCTGTGTGTCACTATATCTCTGTGTGTTACTGGATCTCTGAGTTTTACTGGATCTCTGAGTGTTACTGAATCTCTGAGTGTTACTGGATTTTTAGGGCATCCTGTCTGTATAAATCAGCAATAGTTTTTCACAGTATATAATCACACTGTCTTACCGCTCACTGGTTGGGTCGGAGCAATTCAAGGGATATTTAAGCAGGATGTGAGTTCCATCAGTGTCTTGAAGGCAGTCGGTCTGTCCCATGTAATATTCCACAAGTTCTGACAGTGTTGCAAATTGTTCCCCTCCATACAGGTCATAGAAATCTCCAGTGTTCTGAATGCGAATGTGCGTTACTGAGTCGTGTAATCTGCCAGTAAATAGAAATACAATACTTCAGCTTCATAAGGGAATCAGACACTGCACAACATATAGGGTTACCACCCAGCCGGTATTTTACCAACACGACCAGTATTTTTAAGGTTCATGTCAATGTAGAAAATAAAGAATAAATATTGAAAGGAAGCCCCTTCAAAGTGAAACTTCTTCTGAGTGTGATGATTACTAGTTATAAACAAATGAGCATTTAAAATCAGTCCTATCAGCTTTAGTTTTTGTGTTATGTTGTTTCATGATTTATGCAAATTTATGTTAATTAGCATGACCGGTATTTTCTTCCAAGAAAGGTGGCAACCCTAACAACATATGGCACAAAGGGGTCGATTTATCAAGCCGTTCGCCTCGCTATGACTGCAGGTTCTCACAAGAGAACCTGCAGTCAGTATTTATCAAGCCATTCGCCTCGCTATGATTGCCGGCTCTCACGAGAGAACCTGCAGTCAGTATTTATCAAGCCGTTCGCCTCGCTATGACTGCAGGTTCTCACAAGAGAACCTGCAGTCAGTATTTATTAAGCTGTTCGCCTCGCTATGATTGACGGCTCTCCCAAGAGAACCTGCAGTCAGTATTTATCAAGCCGTTCGCCTCGCTATGACTGCAGGTTCTCACAAGAGAACCTGCAGTCAGTATTTATCAAGCCATTCGCCTCGCTATGATTGCCGGCTCTCACGAGAGAACCTGCAGTCAGTATTTATCAAGCTGTTCGCCTCGCTATGACTACAGGTTCTTACAAGAGAACCTGCAGTCAGTATTTATTAAGCTGTTCGCCTCGCTATGACTACAGGTTCTTACAAGAGAACCTGCAGTCAGTATTTATCAAGCTGTTCGCCTCGCTATGACTACAGGTTCTTACAAGAGAACCTGCAGTCAGTATTTATTAAGCTGTTCGCCTCGCTATGACTGCAGGTTCCTACAAGAGAACCTGCAGTCAGTATTTATCAAGCCGTTCGCCTCACTATGACTACAGGTTCTTACAAGAGAACCTGCAGTCAGTATTTATTAAGCTGTTCGCCTCGCTATGACTGCAGGTTCCTACAAGAGAACCTGCCGTCAGTATTTATCAAGTCGTTTGCCTCGCTATGACTGCAGGTTCTCACAAGAGAACCTGCAGTCAGTATTTATCAAGCCGTTCGCCTCACTATGACTGCAGGTTCTTACAAGAGAACCTGCAGTCAGTATTTATCAAGCTGTTCGCCTCGCTATGACTACAGGTTCTTACAAGAGAACCTGCAGTCAGTATTTATTAAGCTGTTCGCCTCGCTATGACTGCAGGTTCCTACAAGAGAACCTGCAGTCAGTATTTATCAAGCCGTTCGCCTCACTATGACTACAGGTTCTTACAAGAGAACCTGCAGTCAGTATTTATTAAGCTGTTCACCTCGCTATGACTGCAGGTTCCTACAAGAGAACCTGCCGTCAGTATTTATCAAGTCGTTTGCCTCGCTATGACTGCAGGTTCTCACAAGAGAACCTGCAGTCAGTATTTATCAAGCCGTTCGCCTCACTATGACTGCAGGTTCTCACAAGAGAACCTGCAGTCAGTATTTATCAAGCCGTTCGCCTCGCTATGACTGCAGGTTCTCACAAGAGAACCTGCAGTCAGTATTTATCAAGCCATTCGCCTCGCTATGATTGCCGGCTCTCACGAGAGAACCTGCAGTCAGTATTTATCAAGCCGTTCGCCTCGCTATGATTGCCGGCTCTCACGAGAGAACCTGCAGTCAGTATTTATCAAGCCATTCACCTCGCTATGACTGCAGGCTCTCACGAGAGAACCTGCAGTCAGTATTTATCAAGCTGTTCGCCTCGCTATGATTGCAGGTTCTCACGAGAGAACCTGCAGTCAGTATTTATTAAGCTGTTCGCCTCGCTATGATTGCCGGCTCTCAGGAGAGAACCTGCCGTCAGTATTTATTAAGCTGTTCGCCTCGCTATGATTGCCGGCTCTCACGAGAGAACCTGCAGTCAGTATTTATCAAGCTGTTCGCCTCGCTATGACTGCAGGTTCTCACGAGAGAACCTGCAGTCAGTATTTATTAAGCTGTCCGCCTCGCTATGATTGCCGGCTCTCACGAGAGAACCTGCAGTCAGTATTTATTAAGCTGTTCGCCTCGCTATAATTGCCGGCTCTCACGAGAGAACCTGCAGTCAGTATTTATCAAGCCATTCGCCTCGCTATGATTGCCGGCTCTCACGAGAGAACCTGCAGTCAGTATTTATCAAGTCGTTTGCCTCGCTATGACTACAGGTTCTTACAAGAGAACCTGCAGTCAGTATTTATTAAGCTGTTCGCCTCGCTATGACTACAGGTTCTTACAAGAGAACCTGCAGTCAGTATTTATTAAGCTGTTCGCCTCGCTATGACTACAGGTTCTTACAAGAGAACCTGCAGTCAGTATTTATCAAGCTGTTCGCCTCGCTATGACTACAGGTTCTTACAAGAGAACCTGCAGTCAGTATTTATTAAGCTGTTCGCCTCGCTATGACTGCAGGTTCCTACAAGAGAACCTGCAGTCAGTATTTATCAAGCCGTTCGCCTCACTATGACTACAGGTTCTTACAAGAGAACCTGCAGTCAGTATTTATTAAGCTGTTCGCCTCGCTATGACTGCAGGTTCCTACAAGAGAACCTGCCGTCAGTATTTATCAAGTCGTTTGCCTCGCTATGACTGCAGGTTCTCACAAGAGAACCTGCAGTCAGTAATTATCAAGCCGTTTGCCTCGCTATGATTGCCGGCTCTCACGAGAGAACCTGCAGTCAGTATTTATCAAGCCGTTCGCCTCACTATGACTGCAGGTTCTCACAAGAGAACCTGCAGTCAGTATTTATCAAGCCGTTCGCCTCACTATGACTGCAGGTTCTCACAAGAGAACCTGCAGTCAGTATTTATCAAGCCGTTCGCCTCACTATGACTGCAGGTTCTCACAAGAGAACCTGCAGTCAGTATTTATCAAGCCGTTCGCCTCACTATGACTGCAGGTTCTCACAGGAGAACCTAAAGTCAGTATTTATCAAGCCGTTCGCCTCACTATGACTGCAGGTTCTCACAGGAGAACCTAAAGTCAGTATTTATCAAGCCGTTCGCCTCACTATGACTGCAGGTTCTCACAAGAGAACCTGCAGTCAGTATTTATCAAGCCGTTCGCCTCACTATGACTGCAGGTTCCTACAAGAGAACCTGCCGTCAGTATTTATCAAGCCGTTCGCCTCACTATGACTGCAGGTTCTCACAGGAGAACCTAAAGTCAGTATTTTTCAAGCCGTTCGCCTCACTATGACTGCAGGTTCTCACAGGAGAACCTAAAGTCAGTATTTATCAAGCCGTTCGCCTCACTATGACTGCAGGTTCTCACAAGAGAACCTGCAGTCAGTATTTATCAAGCCGTTCGCCTCACTATGACTGCAGGTTCTCACAAGAGAACCTGCAGTCAGTATTTATCAAGCCGTTCGCCTCACTATGACTGCAGGTTCTCACAGGAGAACCTAAAGTCAGTATTTATCAAGCCGTTTGCCTCGCTATGACTGCAGGTTTTCACAAGAGAACCTGCAGTCAGCATTTATCAAGCCGTTTGCCTCGCTATGATTGCCGGCTCTCACGAGAGAACCTGCAGTCAGTATTTATCAAGCCGTTCGCCTCACTATGACTGCAGGTTCTCACAAGAGAACCTGCAGTCAGTATTTATCAAGCCGTTCGCCTCACTATGAATGCCGGCTCTTACAAGAGAACCTGCAGTCAGTATTTATCAAGCTGTTCGCCTCACTATGACTGCAGGTTCTCACTAGAGAACCTGCAGTCAGTATTTATCAAGCCGTTCGCCTCGCTATGACAGCAGGTTATTACTAGAGAACCTGCAGTCAGTATTTATCAAGCCGTTCGCCTCGCTATGACTGCAGGTTATTACTAGAGAACCTGAAGTCAGTATTTATCAAGTAGAGGTAATCGGACAGCTGCTTCCTACCCTCTTCTCGACCCCTTAGGTAGAGAATTTCAATCTTCCCGGTCTCGTCTGACCAGGGAGATTGACAGCTCCTGCTCACACATAATTGGCTGGGGGCGGTGTTGCAAAATAGCGCTCATGTGCAATGCTGAATTCGGGCAGGGAAATGCTGCCCGCCAGAGGTGAGTTAGGGCATACAAGGGAGAATATGTACAGCCCTGTCCGCCCTCGCTTGATAAATCGAGCCTATAGAAAAGTTAGTTTGGGTCTCCCACAAGAGCTCTACACATTCTCTACACAAAACACAATATCGGCTCTGATTAAGAAAAAAACCCCAGCTCTGCAGGTTGTGTGCACGTTAATAGACAACAGCAACATTACATACAGAAAGGCAACTTAACAAACTGAATACTGAGAATACTGCTGCACGTGCGTGCATATACACGTGTATATATTTATATGTGTGTATATGTGTGCACGTGTGTGTATACATGTGTATATACAGTGGATATAAAAAGTCTACACACTCCTGTTAAAATCTCAGGTTTCTGTGATGTAAAAAAATGAGACAAAGATAAATCATTTTAGAACTTCTTATATTTGTGACCTATAAACTATGCAACTCAATTGAAAAACAAACTGAAATCTTTTAGGTAAAGGGAAATAAATAAAAAAATAACTAAAATAATATGGTTGCATAAGTGTGAACACCCTTAAACTAATACTTTATTGAAGCACCTTTTGATTTTATTACAGCACTCAGTCTTTTTGGGTATGAGTCTATCAGCATGGCACATCTTGACTTGGCAAGATTTGCCCACTCTTCTTTGCAAAAACACTCTAAATCTGTCAGAATGCGAGGGCATCTCCTGTGTACAGTCCTCTTCAGATCACCCCACAGATTTTCGGTTGGATTCAGGTCTGGGCTCCGGCTGGGCCATTCCAAAACTTTAATCTTCTTCTGGTGAAGCCATTCCTTTGTTGATTTGGATGTATGGTTTGGGTCGTTGTCATGCTGAAAGATGAAGTTCCTCTTTATGTTCAGCTTTCTAGCAGAAGCCTGAAGGTTTTGTGCCAATATTGACTGGTATTTGGAACTGTTCATAATTCCGTCTACCTTGAATAAGGCCCTAGTTCCAGCTGAAGAAAAACAGCCCCAAAGCATGATGCTGCCATCACCATGCTTCACTGTGGGTATGGTGTTCTTTTGGTGATATGCAGTGTTGTTTTTGCACCAAACACATCTTTTGAAATTATTGCCAAAAAGTTTAACCTTGGTTTCATCAGACCATAACACCTTTTCTCACATGCTTTTGGGAGACTTCAGATGTGTTTTTGCTAAATTTAGCTGGGCTTGGATGGTTTTCTTCGTAAGAAAAGGCTTTCGTCTTGCCGTCTACCCCAAAGCACAAACATATGAAATATACGGGAGATTGTTGTTACATGTACTACACAGCCAGTACTTGCCAGATATTCATGCAGCTCCTTTAATGTTGCTGTAGGCCTCTTGGTAGCCTCCCA
>NC_069507.1:279272293-279289793 GCF_027579735.1 Bombina bombina
AGTGTAGGACAGTGACAGACAGTTACAGAGTGACAGTGTAGGAGTGTAGGGTAGTGACAGACAGTTACAGAGTGACAGTGTAGGAGTGTAGGGTAGTGACAGACAGTTACAGAGTGACAGTGTAGGAGTGTAGGGCAGTGACAGACAGTTACAGAGTGACAGTGTAGGAGTGTAGAGCAGTGACAGACAGTTACAGAGTGAGAGTGTAGGAGTGTAGAGCAGTGACAGACAGTTACAGAGTGACAGTGTAGGAGTGTAGGGTAGTGACAGACAGTTACAGAGTGAGAGTGTAGGAGTGTAGGACAGTGACAGACAGTTACAGAGTGACAGTGTAGGAGTGTAGGGTAGTGACAGACAGTTACAGAGTGACAGTGTAGGAGTGTAGGGTAGTGACAGACAGTTACAGAGTGACAGTGTAGGAGTGTAGGGCAGTGACAGACAGTTACAGAGTGACAGTGTAGGAGTGTAGGGTAGTGACAGACAGTTACAGAGTGACAGTGTAGGAGTGTAGGGCAGTGACAGACAGTTACAGAGTGACAGTGTAGGAGTGTAGGGTAGTGACAGACAGTTACAGAGTGACAGTGTAGGAGTGTAGAGCAGTGACAGACAGTTACAGAGTGACAGTGTAGGAGTGTAGAGCAGTGACAGACAGTTACAGAGTGACAGTGTAGGAGTGTAGGGCAGTGACAGAGAGTTACAGAGTGACAGTGTAGGAGTGTAGGGCAGTGACAGACAGTTACAGAGTGACAGTGTAGGACAGTGACAGACAGTTACAGAGTGACAGTGTAGGAGTGTAGGGCAGTGACAGATGGTTAGAGTGAGAGTGTAGGAGTGTAGGGCAGTGACAGACAGTTACAGAGTGACAGTGTAGGAGTGTAGGGCAGTGACAGACAGTTACAGAGTGACAGTGTAGGAGTGTAGGGCAGTGACAGACAGTTACAGAGTGACAGTGTAGGAGTGTAGGGCAGTGACGGACAGTTACAGAGTGAGAGTGTAGGAGTGTAGGGCAGTGACAGACAGTTACAGAGTGACAGTGTAGGAGTGTAGGGCAGTGACAGACAGTTACAGAGTGACAGTGTAGGAGTGTAGGGCAGTGACAGACAGTTACAGAGTGACAGTGTAGGAGTGTAGGGTAGTGACAGACAGTTACAGAGTGACAGTGTAGGAGTGTAGGGCAGTGACAGATAGTTACAGAGTGACAGTGTAGGAGTGTAGGGTAGTGACAGACAGTTACAGAGTGACAGTGTAGGAGTGTAGGACAGTGACAGATAGTTACAGAGTGACAGTGTAGGAGTGTAGGGCAGTGACAGACAGTTACAGAGTGAGAGTGTAGGAGTGTAGGGTAGTGACAGACAGTTACAGAGTGACAGTGTAGGAGTGTAGGGTAGTGACAGACAGTTACAGAGTGACAGTGTAGGAGTGTAGGGCAGTGACAGACAGTTACAGTGTGACAGTGTAGGAGTGTAGGGCAGTGACAGACAGTTACAGAGTGACAGTGTAGGAGTGTAGGGTAGTGACAGACAGTTACAGAGTGACAGTGTAGGAGTGTAGAGCAGTGACAGACAGTTACAGAGTGACAGTGTAGGAGTGTAGGACAGTGACAGATAGTTACAGAGTGACAGTGTAGGAGTGTAGGGCAGTGACAGACAGTTACAGAGTGACAGTGTAGGAGTGTAGGGCAGTGACAGACAGTTACAGAGTGAGAGTGTAGGAGTGTAGGGTAGTGACAGACAGTTACAGAGTGACAGTGTAGGAGTGTAGGGTAGTGACAGACAGTTACAGAGTGACAGTGTAGGAGTGTAGGGCAGTGACAGACAGTTACAGTGTGACAGTGTAGGAGTGTAGGGCAGTGACAGACAGTTACAGAGTGACAGTGTAGGAGTGTAGGGTAGTGACAGACAGTTACAGAGTGACAGTGTAGGAGTGTAGAGCAGTGACAGACAGTTACAGAGTGACAGTGTAGGAGTGTAGGACAGTGACAGACAGTTACAGAGTGACAGTATAGGAGTGTAGAGCAGTGACAGACAGTTACAAAGTGACAGTGTAGGAGTGTAGAGCAGTGACAGACAGTTACAGAGTGACAGTGTAGGAGTGTAGGACAGTGACAGACAGTTACAGAGTGACAGTGTAGGAGTGTAGGGCAGTGACAGACAGTTACAGAGTGACAGTGTAGGAGTGTAGGGCAGTGACAGACAGTTACAGAGTGACAGTGTAGGGCAGTGACAGACAGTTACAGAGTGACAGTGTAAGAGTGTAGGGTAGTGACAGACAGTTACAGAGTGACAGTGTAGGAGTGCAGGACAGTGACAGACAGTTACAGAGTGACAGCGTAGGAGTGTAGGGCAGTGACAGACAGTTACAGAGTGACAGTGTAGGAGTGTAGGGCAGTGACAGACAGTTACAGAGTGACAGTGTAGGAGTGTAGGGCAGTGACAGACAGTTACAGAGTGACAGTGTAGGAGTGTAGGGCAGTGACAGACAGTTACAGAGTGACAGTGTAAAAGTGTAGGGCAGTGACAGACAGTTACAGAGTGACAGTATAAGAGTGTAGGGCAGTGACAGACAGTTACAGAGTGACAGTGTAAGAGTGTAGAGCAGTGACAGACAGTTACAGAGTGACAGTGTAGGAGTGTAGGGTAGTGACAGACAGTTACAGAGTGACAGTGTAGGAGTGTAGGGCAGTGACAGACAGTTACAGAGTGACAGTGTAGGAGTGTAGGGCAGTGACAGACAGTTACAGAGTGACAGTGTAGGAGTGTAGGGTAGTGACAGACAGTTACAGAGTGACAGTGTAGGAGTGTAGGGTAGTGACAGACAGTTACAGAGTGACAGTGTAGGACAGTGACAGACAGTTACAGAGTGACAGTGTAGGAGTGTAGGGCAGTGACAGATGGTTAGAGTGACAGTGTAGGAGTGTAGGGCAGTGACAGACAGTTACAGAGTGACAGTGTAAGAGTGTAGAGCAGTGACAGACAGTTACAGAGTGACAGTGTAGGAGTGTAGGGCAGTGACAGACAGTTACAGAGTGACAGTGTAAGAGTGTAGAGCAGTGACAGACAGTTACAGAGTGACAGTGTAGGAGTGTAGGGTAGTGACAGACAGTTACAGAGTGACAGTGTAAGAGTGTAGAGCAGTGACAGACAGTTACAGAGTGACAGTGTAGGAGTGTAG
Source organism: Bombina bombina (assembly GCF_027579735.1). Taxonomy (NCBI): domain Eukaryota; kingdom Metazoa; phylum Chordata; class Amphibia; order Anura; family Bombinatoridae; genus Bombina; species Bombina bombina. The sequence goes on from NC_069507.1 coordinate 279,275,465, forward strand.
GGCAGTGACAGACAGTTACAGAGTGACAGTGTAAGAGTGTAGGGCAGTGACAGACAGTTACAGAGTGACAGTGTAAGAGTGTAGAGCAGTGACAGACAGTTACAGAGTGACAGTGTAGGAGTGTAGGGCAGTGACAGACAGTTACAAAGTGACAGTGTAGGAGTGTAGGGCAGTGACAGACAGTTACAGAGTGACAGTGTAGGAGTGTAGGGTAGTGACAGACAGTTACAGAGTGACAGTATAGGAGTGTAGAGCAGCGACAGACAGTTACAGAGTGACAGTGTAGGAGTGTAGAGCAGTGACAGACAGTTACAGAGTGAGAGTGTAGGAGTGTAGGGCAGTGACAGACAGTTACAGAGTGACAGTGTAGGAGTGTAGGGTAGTGACAGACAGTTACAGAGTGACAGTGTAGGAGTGTAGGGCAGTGACAGACAGTTACAGAGTGACAGTGTAGGAGTGTAGGGCAGTGACAGATGGTTAGAGTGAGAGTGTAGGGCAGTGACAGTTACAGAGTGACAGTGTAGGAGTGTAGAGCAGTGACAGACAGTTACAGAGTGACAGTGTAGGAGTGTAGAGCAGTGACAGACAGTTACAGAGTGACAGTGTAGGAGTGTAGGGCAGTGACAGAGAGTTACAGAGTGACAGTGTAGGAGTGTAGGGCAGTGACAGTTACAGAGTGACAGTGTAGGAGTGTAGGGCAGTGACAGATGGTTAGAGTGACAGTGTAAGAGTGTAGGGCAGTGACAGTTACAGAGTGACAGTGTAGGAGTGTAGAGCAGTGACAGACAGTTACAGAGTGACAGTGTAGGAGTGTAGAGCAGTGACAGACAGTTACAGAGTGACAGTGTAGGAGTGTAGGGCAGTGACAGAGAGTTACAGAGTGACAGTGTAGGAGTGTAGGGCAGTGACAGACAGTTACAGAGTGACAGTGTAGGACAGTGACAGACAGTTACAGAGTGACAGTGTAGGAGTGTAGGGCAGTGACAGATGGTTAGAGTGACAGTGTAGGAGTGTAGGGCAGTGACAGACAGTTACAGAGTGACAGTGTAGGAGTGTAGAGCAGTGACAGACAGTTACAGAGTGACAGTGTAGGAGTGTAGGGCAGTGACAGACAGTTACAGAGTGACAGTGTAGGAGTGTAGGGCAGTGACGGACAGTTACAGAGTGACAGTGTAGGAGTGTAGAGCAGTGACAGACAGTTACAGAGTGACAGTGTAGGAGTGTAGGGCAGTGACAGACAGTTACAGAGTGACAGTGTAGGAGTGTAGGGCAGTGACAGACAGTTACAGAGTGACAGTGTAGGAGTGTAGGGCAGTGACAGACAGTTACAGAGTGACAGTGTAGGAGTGTAGGGCAGTGACGGAAAGTTACAGAGTGACAGTGTAGGAGTGTAGGGCAGTGACAGACAGTTACAGAGTGACAGTGTAGGGCAGTGACAGACAGTTACAGAGTGACAGTGTAGGAGTGTAGGGCAGTGACAGACAGTTACAGAGTGACAGTGTAGGAGTGTAGGGTAGTGACAGACAGTTACAGAGTGACAGTGTAGGAGTGTAGGGCAGTGACAGACAGTTACAGAGTGACAGTGTAGGAGTGTAGGACAGTGACAGACAGTTACAGAGTGACAGTGTAGGAGTGTAGAGCAGTGACAAACAGTTACAGAGTGACAGTGTAGGAGTGTAGGGCAGTGACAGACAGTTACAGAGTGACAGTGTAGGAGTGTAGGGCAGTGACAGACAGTTACAGAGTGACAGTGTAGGAGTGTAGAGCAGTGACAGATAGTTAGAGTGAGAGTGTAGGAGTGTAAGGCAGTGACGGAAAGTTACAGAGTGACAGTGTAGGAGTGTAGGGCAGTGACAGACAGTTACAAAGTGACAGTGTAGGAGTGTAGGGCAGTGACAAACAGTTACAGAGTGACAGTGTAAGAGTGTAGAGCAGTGACAGACAGTTACAGAGTGAGAGTGTAGGAGTGTAGGGCAGTGACAGACAGTTACAGAGTGACAGTGTAGGAGTGTAGGGCAGTGACAGACAGTTACAGAGTGACAGTGTAGGAATGTAGGACAGTGACAGACAGTTACAGAGTGACAGTGTAGGAGTGTAGGACAGTGACAGACAGTTACAGAGTGACAGTGTAGGAGTGTAGGGCAGTGACAGACAGTTACAGAGTGACAGTGTAGGAGTGTAGGACAGTGACAAACAGTTACAGAGTGACAGTGTAGGAGTGTAGGGTAGTGACAGACAGTCACAGAGTGACAGTGTAAGAGTGTAGAGCAGTGACAGACAGTTACAGAGTGACAGTGTATGAGTGTAGGGCAGTGACAGACAGTTACAGAGTGACAGTGTAAGAGTGTAGAGCAGTGACAGACAGTTACAGAGTGACAGTGTAAGAGTGTAGAGCAGTGACAGACAGTTAGAGTGAGAGTGTAGGAGTGTAGGACAGTGACAGACAGTTACAGTGTGACAGTGTAGGAGTGTAGGGTAGTGACAGACAGTTACAGAGTGACAGTGTAAAAGTGTAGAGCAGTGACAGATAGTTAGAGTGAGAGTGTAGGAGTGTAGGACAGTGACAGACAGTTACAGTGTGACAGTGTAGGAGTGTAGGGTAGTGACAGACAGTTACAGTGTGACAGTGTAGGAGTGTAGGGTAGTGACAGACAGTTACAGAGTGACAGTGTAGGAGTGTAGAGCAGTTACAGACAGTTACAGAGTGACAGTGTAAGAGTGTAGAGCAGTGACAGACAGTTACAGTGTGACAGTGTAAGAGTGTAGGGTAGTGACAGACAGTTACAGTGTGACAGTGTAGGAGTGTAGAGCAGTGACAGACAGTTACAGAGTGAGAGTGTAAAAGTGTAGAGCAGTGACAGACAGTTAGAGCGAGAGTGTAGGAGTGTAGAGCAGTGACAGACAGTTACAGAGTGAGAGTGTAGGAGTGTAGAGCAGTGACAGACAGTTAGAGCGAGAGTGTAGGAGTGTAGAGCAGTGACAGACAGTTACAGAGTGAGAGTGTAAAAGTGTAGAGCAGTGACAGACAGTTAGAGCGAGAGTGTAGGAGTGTAGAGCAGTGACAGACAGTTACAGAGTGAGAGTGTAGGAGTGTAGAGCAGTGACAGACAGTTAGAGCGAGAGTGTAGGAGTGTAGAGCAGTGACAGACAGTTACAGAGTGACAGATGACAGATGACCTGCTCATCCTGTCCCCCACAGCAGTGGGTTTGCAAGAAAAACTAGACCTACTGCAGACATGCTGTAAGTCATGGGCAATGGAAGTGAATACGGAAAAAACGAAAATCATGATTTTCCAGAAAAAGCCCAAAAAATCTCCAGCAAAAACTCAAATTCCTATTGTTCTCTAAAGAGATAGAGCACACATTAAATTATACCTATCTTGGGCTTACACTGAGTGCATCAGGAAGCTTTAAACTGGGCATCAAAACACTGCAAGAAAAAGCCCTTAGAGCCTTCCATGCCATAAAGAAGCCGCTAGCCAGTCTAAACCCTCCTACAGAACTGTTACTTAAGGTATTTGACAGCACCATTGTACCACTCCTGCTGTATGGCTGTGAGGTCTGGGGCCCAACACTGACCCAGAACTACCGAGAATGGGACAAAACTCTCACAGAAAATGCACATCTCCAATTCTGTAAATAAGCACTGCGGGTACACAGAAGCCCCCTAACAATGGGTGCAGAGCAGAGCTGGGAAGATTCCCATTGCTGCTACCAATGCAAAAACGGGTGTACAAATTCTAGTGTCACCTCACAAATAGTGACACAAGCACACTTTACCACCAAGCACTCTGTGACCCAGCATCAAAAGCATTTAGAGAATATACATCAGACCTGCAAAACCCCATCAGCAAAAGCACAGCCCATGAGATAGTGTCACCAAACACCTTACACACAGCTCTGAAGGAGAGGTACACTGGGGATTGGGAGGTACAGACTGGGTAACAGAACAAGAGGGAGTGTTACAGGTCACTACAGAGAGAGTACAGACTAGCTGAGTATCTCACATGTGTCACTAAACACCTTACACACAGCTCTGAAGGAGAGGTACACTGGGCACTGGGAGGTACAGACTGGGTAACAGAACAAGAGGGAGTGTTACAGGTCACTACAGAGAGAGTACAGACTAGCTGAGTATCTCACATGTGTCACCAAACACCTTACAAACAGCTCTGAAGGAGAGGTACACTGGGCACTGGGAGGTACAGACTGGGTAACAGAACAAGAGGGAGTGTTACAGGTCACTACAGAGAGAGTACAGACTAGCTGAGTATCTCACATGTGTCACTAAACACCTTACACACAGCTCTGAAGGAGAGGTACACTGGGAGGTACAGACTGGGTAACAGAACAAGAGGGAGTGTTACAGGTCACTACAGAGAGAGTACAGACTAGCTGAGTATCTCACATGTGACACTAAACACCTTACAAACAGCTCTGAAGGAGAGGTACACTGGGCACTGGGAGGTACAGACTGGGTAACAGAACAAGAGGGAGTGTTACAGTTCACTACAGAGAGAGTACAGACTAGCTGAGTATCTCACATGTGTCACTAAACACCTTACACACAGCTCTGAAGGAGAGGTACACTGAGCACTGGGAGGTACAGACTGGGTAACAGAACAAGAGGGAGTGTTACAGGTCACTACAGAGAGAGTACAGACTAGCTGAGTATCTCACATGTGTCACTAAACACCTTACACACAGCTCTGAAGGAGAGGTACACTGGGCACTGGGAGGTACAGACTGGGTAACAGAACAAGAGGGAGTGTTACAGGTCACTACAGAGAGAGTACAGACTAGCTGAGTATCTCACATGTGTCACTAAACACCTTACACACAGCTCTGAAGGAGAGGTACACTGGGCACTGGGAGGTACAGACTGGGTAACAGGACAAGAGGGAGTGTTACAGGTCACTACAGAGAGAGTACAGACTAGCTGAGTATCTCACATGTGTCACTAAACACCTTACAAACAGCTCTGAAGGAGAGGTACACTGGGCACTGGGAGGAACAGACTGGGTAACAGAACAAGAGGGAGTGTTACAGGTCACTACAGAGAGAGTACAGACTAGCTGAGTATCTCACATGTGTCACTAAACACCTTATACACAGCTCTGAAGGAGAGGTACACTGGGCACTGGGAGGTACAGACTGGGTAACAGATCAAGAGGGAGTGTTACAGGTCACTATAGAGAGTACAGACTAGCTGAGTATCTAATGTGTCACTAAACACCTTACACACAGCTCTGAAGGAGAGGTACACTGGGCACTGGGAGGTTCAGACTGGGTAACAGAACAAGAGGGAGTGTTACAGGTCACTACAGAGAGTACAGACTAGCTGAGTATCTCACACGTGTCACTAAACACCTTACACACAGCTCTGAAGGAGAGGTACACTGGGCACTGGGAGGTACAGACTGGGTAACAGAACAAGCGGGAGTGTTACAGGTCACTACAGAGAGAGTACAGACTAGCTGAGTATCTCACATGTGTCACTAAACACCTTACACACAGCTCTGAAGGAGAGGTACACTGGGCACTGGGAGGAACAGATAGGGCAACAGAACAAGATGGAGTGTTACAGGTCACTACAGAGAGAGTACAGACTAGCTGAGTATCTCACATGTCACTAAACACCTTACACACAGCTCTGAAGGAGAGGTACACTGGGCACTGGGAGGTACAGACTGGGTAACAGAACAAGAGGGTGTGTTACAGGTCTCTACAGAGAGAGTACAGACTAGCTGAGTATCTCACAAGTGTCACCAACCCAAAGCACAGACAGATACTCACTAAATACAGAATCTCTGACCACCAGCTGGAAATAGAGACTGGCAGATATCAGGCAAAATGGAGACCCAGGGCAGCCAGACAATGTGCACAGTGTGACAGTGGGGACATAGAGACTGAAGCACACTTTCTCTTGTACTGTACAAGATACAAACCCTTAAGGGATAGATACTTCCCAAAAATAATGATAGAAATAACAGACTTCCCACAGATGTCTGAACAAGAAAGACTATGTACTCTTAGGAGAAAAAAACAAAGCTACAAGAATAGTAGCAAAATATGTAGCAGACTGTCACATGACCAGAACCCCCAATCAGATTAAATGAACTATCATATTTACCCACTATACTCCTACTTTATAAATTGTTATTGATTTGTTTTATTGTAACATATTACTTTGGCAACACATGTAATAATGTCATGCTAATAAAGTATTCTTGACTTGACAGTGTAGGAGTGTAGGGCAGTGACAGACAGTTACAGAGTGACAGTGTAGGAGTGTAGAGCAGTGACAGACAGTTACAGAGTGACAGTGTAGGAGTGTAGAGCAGTGACAGACAGTTACAGAGTGACAGTGTAGGAGTGTAGAGCAGTGACAGACAGTTACAGAGTGACAGTGTAGGAGTGTAGGGCAGTGACAGACAGTTACAGAGTGACAGTGTAAGAGTGTAGAGCAGTGACAGACAGTTACAGAGTGACTGTAGGAGTGTAGGGCAGTGACAGACAGTTACAGAGTGACAGTGTAGGAGTGTAGGGCAGTGACAGACAGTTACAGAGTGACAGTGTAGGAGTGTAGGGCAGTGACAGATAGTTACAGAGTGACAGTGTAGGAGTGTAGGGCAGTGACAGATAGTTACAGAGTGACAGTGTAGGAGTGTAGGGCAGTGACAGACAGTTACAGAGTGACAGTGTAGGAGTGTAGGGCAGTGACAGACAGTTACAGAGTGACAGTGTAGGAGTGTAGGGCAGTGACAGACAGTTACAGAGTGACAGTGTAGGAGTGTAGGACAGTGACAGACAGTTACAGAGTGACAGTGTAGGAGTGTAGGGCAGTGACAGACAGTTACAGAGTGACAGTGTAAGAGTGTAGAGCAGTGACAGACAGTTACAGAGTGACAGTGTAAGAGTGTAGAGCAGTGACAGACAGTTACAGAGTGACAGTGTAGGAGTGTAGGACAGTGACAGACAGTTACAGAGTGACAGTGTAAGAGTGTAGAGCAGTGACAGACAGTTACAGAGTGAGAGTGTAGTAGTGTAGGGCAGTGACAGACAGTTACAGAGTGACAGTGTAAGAGTGTAGAGCAGTGACAGACAGTTACAGAGTGAGAGTGTAGGGCAGTGACAGTTACAGAGTGACAGTGTAGGAGTGTAGGGCAGTGACAGACAGTTACAGAGTGACAGTGTAGGAGTGTAGGGCAGTGACAGACAGTTACAGAGTGACAGTGTAGGAGTGTAGGGCAGTGACAGACAGTTACAGAGTGACAGTGTAGGAGTATAGAGCAGTGACAGAGTGACAGTGTAGGAGTGTAGAGCAGTGACAGACAGTTACAGAGTGAGAGTGTAGGAGTGTAGAGAAGTGACAGACAGTTACAGAGTGACAGTGTAGGAGTGTAGAGCAGTGACAGACAGTTACAGAGTGACAGTGTAGGAGTGTAGAGCAGTGACAGACAGTTACAGAGTGACAGTGTAGGAGTGTAGAGCAGTGACAGACAGTTACAGAGTGACAGTGTAGGAGTGTAGAGCAGTGACAGACAGTTACAGGGCGACAGTGTAGGAGTGTAGGGTAGTGACAGACAGTTACAGAGTGAGAGTGTAGGAGTGTAGGGCAGTGACAGACAGTTACAGAGTGACAGTGTAGGAGTGTAGAGCAGTGACAGACAGTTACAGAGTGACAGTGTAGGAGTGTAGAGCAGTGACAGACAGTTACAGGGTGACAGTGTAGGAGTGTAGGGTAGTGACAGACAGTTACAGAGTGAGAGTGTAGGAGTGTAGGGCAGTGACAGACAGTTACAGAGTGACAGTATAGGAGTGTAGGGTAGTGACAGACAGTTACAGAGTGACAGTGTAGGAGTGTAGGGCAGTGACAGACAGTTACAGAGTGACAGTGTAGGAGTGTAGAGCAGTGACAGACAGTTACAGAGTGACAGTGTAGGAGTGTAGGGCAGTGACAGACAGTTACAGAGTGACAGTGTAGGAGTGTAGGGTAGTGACAGACAGTTACAGAGTGACAGTGTAAGAGTGTAGGGCAGTGACAGACAGTTACAGAGTGACAGTGTAGGAGTGTAGAGCAGTGACAGACAGTTACAGAGTGACAGTGTAAGAGTGTAGAGCAGTGACAGACAGTTACAGAGTGACAGTGTAGGAGTGTAGGGCAGTGACAGACAGTTACAGAGTGACAGTGTAGGAGTGTAGAGCAGTGACAGACAGTTACAGAGTGACAGTGTAAGAGTGTAGAGCAGTGACAGACAGTTACAGAGTGACAGTGTAGGAGTGTAGGGCAGTGACAGACAGTTACAGAGTGACAGTGTAGGAGTGTAGAGCAGTGACAGACAGTTACAGAGTGACAGTGTAAGAGTGTAGAGCAGTGACAGACAGTTACAGAGTGACAGTGTAGGAGTGTAGAGTAGTGACAGACAGTTACAGAGTGACAGTGTAGGGCAGTGACAGACAGTTACAGAGTGACAGTGTAGGAGTGTAGGGCAGTGACAGTTACAGAGTGACAGTGTAGGAGTGTAGGGCAGTGACAGACAGTTACAGAGTGACAGTGTAGGAGTGTAGGGTAGTGACAGACAGTTACAGAGTGACAGTGTAGGAGTGTAGGGTAGTGACAGACAGTTACAGAGTGACAGTGTAGGAGTGTAGGGTAGTGACAGACAGTTACAGAGTGACAGTGTAGGAGTGTAGGGCAGTGACAGACAGTTACAGAGTGACAGTGTAGGAGTGTAGGGTAGTGACAGACAGTTACAGAGTGACAGTGTATGAGTGTAGAGCAGTGACAGACAGTTATAGAGTGACAGTGTAGGAGTGTAGGGTAGTGACAGACAGTTACAGAGTGACAGTGTATGAGTGTAGGGTAGTGACAGACAGTTACAGAGTGACAGTGTATGAGTGTAGAGCAGTGACAGACAGTTACAGAGTGACAGTGTAGGAGTGTAGGGTAGTGACAGACAGTTACAGAGTGACAGTGTATGAGTGTAGGGTAGTGACAGACAGTTACAGGATGACAGTGTAGGAGTGTAGAGCAGTGACAGACAGTTACAGAGTGACAGTGTAGGAGTGTAGAGCAGTGACAGACAGTTACAGAGTGACAGTGTAGGAGTGTAGGGCAGTGACAGACAGTTACAGAGTGACAGTGTAGGAGTGTAGGGCAGTGACAGACAGTTACAGAGTGACAGTGTAGGAGTGTAGGGCAGTGACAGACAGTTACAGAGTGACAGTGTAGGAGTGTAGGGTAGTGACAGACAGTTACAGAGTGACAGTGTAGGAGTGTAGGGTAGTGACAGACAGTTACAGAGTGACAGTGTAGGAGTGTAGAGCAGTGACAGACAGTTACAGAGTGACAGTGTAGGAGTGTAGGACAGTGACAGACAGTTACAGAGTGACAGTGTAGGAGAGTAGGGCAGTGACAGACAGTTACAGAGTGACAGTGTAGGAGTGTAGAGCAGTGACAGACAGTTACAGAGTGACAGTGTAGGAGTGTAGGGTAGTGACTGAAAGTTAGAGAGTGACAGTGTAGGAGTGTAGAGCAGTGACAGACAGTTACAGAGTGACATTGTAGGAGTGTAGGGCAGTGACAGACAGTTACAGAGTGACAGTGTAGGAGTGTAGGGTAGTGACAGACAGTTACAGAGTGACAGTGTAGGAGTGTAGGGCAGTGACAGACAGTTACAGAGTGACAGTGTAGGGCAGTGACAGACAGTTACAGAGTGACAGTGTAGGAGTGTAGGGCAGTAACAGACAGTTATAGAGTGACAGTGTAAAAATGTAGGGCAGTGACAGACAGTTACAGAGTGACAGTGTAGGAGTGTAGGACAGTGACAGACAGTTACAGAGTGACAGTGTAGGAGTGTAGGGCAGTGACAGACAGTTACAGAGTGACAGTGTAGGAGTGTAGGACAGTGACAGACAGTTACAGAGTGACAGTGTAGGAGTGTAGGGCAGTGACAGACAGTTACAGAGTGACAGTGTAGGAGTGTAGGGCAGTGACAGACAGTTACAGAGTGACAGTGTAAGAGTGTAGAGCAGTGACAGACAGTTACAGAGTGACAGTGTAAGAGTGTAGGGCAGTGACAGAGAGTTACAGAGTGACAGTGTAGGAGTGTAGGGCAGTGACAGACAGTTACAGAGTGACAGTGTAGGAGTGTAGGACAGTGACAGACAGTTACAGAGTGACAGTGTAGGAGTGTAGGGCAGTGACAGACAGTTACAGAGTGACAGTGTAGGAGTGTAGGGCAGTGACAGACAGTTACAGAGTGACAGTGTAGGAGTGTAGGGCAGTGACAGACAGTTACAGAGTGACAGTGTAGGAGTGCAGGACAGTGACAGACAGTTACAGAGTGACAGTGTAGGAGTGTAGGACAGTGACGGACAGTTACAGAGTGACAGTGTAGGACAGTGACAGACAGTTACAGAGTGACAGTGTGCTCTGTTTAAGTCAGATAAAGTGACAGCCTTAGGTTACCTGACCATCCTGTTCTTTGCTTTCTCTCTCCGATGTGATGTGTAACATACACAGCCCTGTGTGTCTCTTTTCCTTCCTCTTTTTTTCTGCCTGTTGTCCTTCCCCTGTGTCACATAAAGAGTGACAGAGTCAGAGCTGTTTCCTCTATAATGTTATGCAGATTACCTGCGTTAAACATTTTGTTTCCTTCTGGCACTTTGCTGTCTCATTTTCTCCTCTATTACCTCCTGTCTCGCATTGTCAGACTGTCTCTTACTCTCACTCTGTCATGCACTCTCTTTCTCCTCAGCTGTGTGTAAGCTTGCAGACTGTCTCTTACTCTCACTCTCTCATGCACTCTCTTTCTCCTCAGGTGTGTGTAAGCTTGCAGACTGTCTCTTACTCTCACTCTCTCATGCACTCTCTTTCTCCTCAGGTGTGTGTAAGCTTGCAGACTGTCTCTTACTCTCACTCTGTCATGCACTCTCTTTCTCCTCAGCTGTGTGTAAGCTTGCAGACTGTCTCTTACTCTCACTCTCTCATGCACTCTCTTTCTCCTCAGGTGTGTGAAAGCTTGCAGACTGTCTCTTACTCTCACTCTGTCAGGCACTCTCTTTCTCCTCAGGTGTGTGTAAGCTTGCAGACTGTCTCTTACTCTCACTCTGTCAGGCACTCTATTTCTCCTCAGGTGTGTGTAAGCTTGCAGACTGTCTCTTACTCTCACTCTTTCAGGCACTCTCTTTCTCCTCAGGTGTGTGTAAGCTTGCAGACTGTCTCTTACTCTCACTCTGTCAGGCACTCTCTTTCTCCTCAGGTGTGTGTAAGCTTGCAGACTGTCTCTTACTCTCACTCTGTCAGGCACTCTATTTCTCCTCAGGTGTGTGTAAGCTTGCAGACTGTCTCTTACTCTCACTCTGTCAGGCACTCTCTTTCTCCTCAGGTGTGTGTAAGCTTGCAGACTGTCTCTTACTCTCACTCTGTCAGGCACTCTCTTTCTCCTCAGGTGTGTGTAAGCTTGCAGACTGTCTCTTACTCTCACTCTGTCAGGCACTCTCTTTCTCCTCAGGTGTGTGTAAGCTTGCAGACTGTCTCTTAATCTCACTCTGTCAGGCACTCTCTTTCTCCTCAGGTGTGTGTAAGCTTGCAGACTGTCTCTTACTCTCACTCTGTCATGCACTCTCTTTCTCCTCAGCTGTGTGTAAGCTTGCAGACTGTCTCTTACTCTCACTCTCTCATGCACTCTCTTTCTCCTCAGGTGTGTGTAAGCTTGCAGACTGTCTCTTACTCTCACTCTGTCAGGCACTCTCTTTCTCCTCAGGTGTGTGTAAGCTTGCAGACGGTCTCTTACTCTCACTCTGTCAGGCACTCTATTTCTCCTCAGGTGTGTGTAAGCTTGCAGACTGTCTCTTACTCTCACTCTTTCAGGCACTCTCTTTCTCCTCAGGTGTGTGTAAGCTTGCAGACTGTCTCTTACTCTCACTCTGTCAGGCACTCTATTTCTCCTCAGGTGTGTGTAGGCTTGCAGACTGTCTCTTACTCTCACTCTGTCAGGCACTCTATTTCTCCTCAGGTGTGTGTAAGCTTGCAGACTGTCTCTTACTCTCACTCTATCAGGCACTCTCTTTCTCCTCAGGTGTGTGTAAGCTTGCAGACTGTCTCTTACTCTCACTCTGTCAGGCACTCTCTTTCTCCTCAGGTGTGTGTAAGCTTGCAGACTGGCTCTTTCCTGTGTCTTGCATCTGTGTCACGTGTTTCTCTGTGGCACTGACTTGCTCTCAGGCTGTCACTTTCTCACATACTGTCTCTCTAGATCTCCATCTGGCAGTGTCTCTCAGGTATCACTTTAATACAGATTACTGTTCCTTCTGGCTCTCTGTATCTTAATATTTGTCCCTTGCTGTCTGTTTCTCTCTAGCTCTCCCGGCGTCTCTGTCACAGGAAACACTTGTTGTTAGTTTCAACTTCTCTATTTAGTCACATTAGTCATATTGTGTAACCTGCCAGCTTCACAAGCACAGAGACGCACACAGTCTGCAGCTTATATTTACTCACACAGACAGACAGAGAAACACACACACACAGACACACACACACAGACACAGACAGACACAGACACACACACACACATACACACAAACACACAGACAGACACAGACAGACACAGACACACACACACACATACACAAAAACACACACAGACAGACACTCACACAGACACACACACACAGACACACACACACACACAGACAGACACAGACACACACACATACACACAAACACACAGACAGACACTCACACAGACACACACACACAGACAGACACACACACACACAGACAGACACAGACAGACACAGACACACACACACACATACACATACACACAAACACACAGACAGACACTCACACAGACACACACACACAGACAGACACACACACACACAGACAGACACAGACAGACACAGACACAGACACACACACACACATACACACAAACACACAGACAGACACTCACACAGACACACACACACAGACAGACACAGACACACACACACACAGACACAGACACACACACACACACACACAGACAGACACAGACACACACACACACACACACATACACACAAACACACAGACAGACACTCACACAGACACACACACACACACACAGACAGACACACACAGACAGACACTCACACACACACTCACACAGACACACACAAACACTCAGACAGACAGACACACAGTCTGCAGATTATATTCACTCACACAGACAGACACACAGACACACACAGTCTGCAGATTATATTCACTCACACAGACAGATACACACACACAGTCTGCAGATTATATTCACTCACACAGACAGATACACATTCACACAGACAGACACACACACACACAGTCTGCAGATTATATTCACTCACACAGACAGACACTCACACAGACAAATACACACTTACACAGACAGACACACACAGATACACACACAGTCTGCAGATTATATTCACTCACACAGACAGACACTCACACAGACAGACATTCACACAGACAGACATTCACACAGACAGACACTCACACAGACAGACACTCACACAGACACTCACACACCCAGACACTCTCACACATACACAGTCTGCAGATATATTCACTCACACAGACAGACACACACAGTCTGCAGATTATATTCACTCACACAGACACTCAGTCACACATACAGATACACATTCACACAGACACACACACAGTCTGCAGATTATATTCACTCACACACACAGTCTGCAGATTATATTCACTCAGACAGACAGACACTCGCAGACAGATACACACTCACACAGACAGACACACACAGATACACACACAGTCTGCAGATTATATTCACTCACACAGACAGACACTCACACAGACAGACATTCACACAGACAGACATTCACACAGACAGACATTCACACAGACAGACACTCACACAGACAGACACTCACACAGACACTCACACAGCCAGACACTCTCACACACACACAGTCTGCAGATATATTCACTCAAACAGACAGACACACACAGTCTGCAGATTATATTCACTCACACAGACACTCAGTCACACATACAGATACACATTCACACAGACACACACACAGTCTGCAGATTATATTCACTCACACACACAGTCTACAGATTATATTCACTCACACAGACACACAGACAGACAACTATACACATACTCAAACTTGTATATATATATATATATATATATATATATACACACACACCAATATACATACTCACACTCATATAACACACACACAAACACACTTATACACATACTCACTTGTATATATACACACACACACATATATATACACATACACACACACAGACTCA
>NC_069507.1:279297293-279343341 GCF_027579735.1 Bombina bombina
ATAGTGCGAAAGGATGTATCAGGAGAGACTCCTGTGCAAAAGAAGAGAATATATCTGTTCTTGCCAGCCAATCAATTGCGATTTTTATCAACACTGCAATATTATATAAACTGATATCTGGAAGTGATAAACCACCAGCCCATGATTTCTGCATTAACCGGGATAATGCAATACGTGGTTTTTTATTTTGCCAAATAAATTTAGAGAAATAACAGAATTTATGCTTACCTGATAAATTACTTTCTCCAACGGTGTGTCCGGTCCACAGGCGTCATCCATAACTTGTGGGAATATTCTCCTCCCCAACAGGAAATGGCAAAGAGCACAGCAAAAGCTGTCCATATAGTCCCTCCTAGGCTCCGCCCACCCCAGTCATTCGACCGACGGACAGGAGAAAAAAGGAGAAACCATAGGGTGCCGTGGTGACTGTAGTTAAAGAAAGAAATTTATCCAACCTGATTAAAAAACCAGGGCGGGCCGTGGACCGGACACACCGTTGGAGAAAGTAATTTATCAGGTAAGCATAAATTCTGTTTTCTCCAACATTGGTGTGTCCGGTCCACGGCGTCATCCATAACTTGTGGGAACCAATACCAAAGCTTTAGGACACGGATGAAGGGAGGGAGCCAATCAGGTTACCTAAACAGAAGGCACCACGGCTTGCAAAACCTTTCTCCCAAAAATAGCCTCCGAAGAAGCAAAAGTATCAAATTTGTAGAATTTGGCAAAAGTGTGCAGGGAAGACCAAGTCGCTGCCTTACATATCTGATCAACAGAAGCCTCGTTCTTGAAGGCCCATGCGGAAGCCACAGCCCTAGTAGAGTGAGCTGTGATTTGTTCGGGAGGCTGCCGCCCGGCAGTCTCATAAGCCAATCGGATGATGCTTTTCAGCCAAAAGGAAAGAGAGGTAGCAGTAGCTTTTTGACCTCTCCTCTTGCCAGAATAAATGACAAACAGAGAAGACGTTTGTCTGAAATCCTTTGTTGCTTCTAAATAGAACTTTAAAGCACGTACTACATCTAAATTATGTAACAAACGTTCCTTCTTTGAAACTGGATTCGGACACAAAGAAGGCACAACTATTTCCTGGTTAATATTCTTGTTGGAAACAACCTTTGGAAGGAAACCAGGTTTAGTACGCAAAACAACCTTATCTGAATGGAACACCAGATAGGGCGGATTACACTGCAGAGCAGATAACTCAGAAACTCTTCTAGCAGAAGAAATAGCAACCAAAAACAGAACTTTCCAAGATAACATCTTGATATCTATGGAATGTAGAGGTTCAAACGGAACCCCTTGAAGAACTGAAAGAACTAAATTCAGACTCCAGGGAGGAGTCAAAGGTCTGTAAACAGGCTTGATCCTGACCAAAGCCTGAACAAAAGCTTGAACATCTGGCACAGCTGCCAGTCGTTTGTGTAACAAGACAGATAAAGCAGAAATCTGTCCTTTTAGGGAACTCGCTGATAATCCCTTATCCAAACCTTCTTGTAGAAAGGAAAGGATCCTAGGAATTTTTGGATTCACACCAACAGATATATGTTTTCCATATTTTATGGTAAATTTTTCTAGTTACATGTTTTCTGGCTTGTACCAGAGTATCTATCACAGAATCCGAAAACCCACGCTTAGATAAAATCAAGCGTTCAATTTCCAAGCCGTCAGTTGGAGAGAAACTAGATTTGGATGTTCGAATGGACCTTGTACTAGAAGATCCTGTCTCAAAGGTAGCCTCCATGGTGGAGCCGATGACATATTCACCAGGTCTGCATACCAAGTCCTGCGTGGCCACGCAGGAGCTATCAAAATCACCGAGGCCCTCTCCTGTTTGATCCTGGCTACCAGCCTGGGAATGAGAGGAAACGGTGGAAACACGTAAGCTAGGTTGAAGGTCCAAGGCGCTACTAATGCATCCACTAGGGTCGCCTTGGGATCCCTGGATCTGGACCCGTAGCAAGGAACCTTGAAGTTCTGACGAGACGCCATCAGATCCATGTCTGGAATGCCCCATAATTGGGTCAACTTGGCAAAAATCTCCGGGTGGAGCTCCCACTCCCCCGGATGGAATGTCTGACGACTCAGGTAATCCGCCTCCCAGTTTTCCACTCCTGGGATGTGGATCGCAGATAGGTGGCAGGAGTGATCCTCCGCCCATTTTATGATTTTGGTCACTTCTCTCATCGCCAGGGAACTCCTTGTTCCCCCCTGATGGTTGATGTAAGCAACAGTCGTCATGTTGTCTGATTGGAATCTTATGAATCTGGCCTTTGCTAGTTGAGGCCAAGCCCTGAGAGTATTGAATATCGCTCTCAGTTCCAGAATGTTTATCGGGAGAAGAGACTCTTCCCGAGACCATAGACCCTGAGCTTTCAGGGAGTCCCAGACCGCGCCCCAGCCCACTAGACTGGCGTCGGTCGTGACGATGACCCACTCTGGTCTGCGGAAGCTCATTCCCTGAGACAGGTGATCCTGGGTTAGCCACCAGCGGAGTGAGTCTCTGGTCTTCTGATCTACTTGAATCACTGGAGACAAGTCTGTATAGTCCCCATTCCACTGTTTCAGCATGCACAGTTGTAATGGTCTTAGATGAATTCGCGCAAAAGGAACTATGTCCATTGCTGCAACCATCAACCCTACTACTTCCATGCACTGAGCTATGGAAGGTCGTGGAACAGAGTGAAGAACTTGACAAGCGTTTAGAAGTTTTGACTTTCTGACATCTGTCAGGAAAATCTTCATTTCTAAAGAATCTATTATTGTCCCCAAGAAAGGAACTCTTGTCGACGGAAACAGGGAACTTTTTTCTATGTTCACCTTCCACCCATGAGATCTGAGAAAGGCCAGAACGATGTCTGTGTGAACCTTTGCCTTTGAAAGAGACGACGCTTGTATCAAAATGTCGTCCAAGTAAGGTGCCACTGCAATGCCCCTTGGTCTTAGAACCGCTAGAAGGGACCCGAGCACCTTTGTGAAAATCCTTGGAGCAGTGGCTAGCCCGAATGGGAGAGCCACAAACTGGTAATGTTTGTCCAGAAAGGCGAACCTTAGGAACTGATGATGATCTTTGTGGATAGGAATATGTAGATACGCATCCTTTAGATCCACGGTAGTCATAAATTGACCCTCCTGGATTGTAGGTAAAATCGTTCGAATAGTTTCCATTTTGAACGATGGCACTCTGAGAAATTTGTTTAGAATCTTTAAATCCAGAATTGGTCTGAAGGTTCCCTCTTTTTTGGGAACTACAAACAGATTTGAGTAAAACCCCAGTCCTTGTTCCACAGTTGGAACTGGGTGTATCACTCCCATTTTTAACAGGTCTTCTACACAATGTAAGAATGCCTGTCTCTTTATTTGGTTTGAAGATAAGTGAGACATGTGGAACCTTCCCCTTGGGGGTAGTTCCTTGAATTCCAGAAGATAACCCTGAGAAACTATTTCTAGTGCCCAGGGATCCTGAACATCTCTTGCCCAAGCCTGAGCGAAGAGAGAGAGTCTGCCCCCTACTAGATCCGGTCCCGGATCGGGGGCTACTCCTTCATGCTGTTTTGGTAGCAGCAGCAGGCTTCTTGGCCTGCTTACCCTTGTTCCAGCCTTGCATCAGTTTCCAAGCTGGTTTGGTTTGCGAAGCATTACCCTCTTGTCTAGAGGCTGCAGAGTTGGAGGCCGGTCCGTTCCTGAAATTGCGAAAGGAACGAAAATTAGACTTATTCTTGGCCTTGAAAGGCCTATCTTGTGGGAGGGCATGGCCCTTACCCCCAGTGATGTCTGAGATAATCTCTTTCAATTCTGGCCCAAAAAGGGTTTTACTCTTGAAAGGGATATTAAGCAATTTTGTCTTGGAAGATACATCCGCTGACCAAGACTTTAGCCAGAGCGCTCTGCGCGCCACAATTGCAAACCCTGAATTTTTCGCCGCTAATCTAGCTAACTGCAAAGCGGCATCTAAAATAAAGGAATTAGCTAACTTAAGTGCGTGAATTCTGTCCATAACCTCCTCATACGGAGTCTCTCTACTGATCAACTTTTCTAGTTCTTCGAACCAGAACCACGCTGCTGTAGTGACAGGAATAATGCACGAAATAGGTTGCAGGAGGTAACCTTGCTGTACAAAAATCTTTTTAAGCAAACCCTCCAATTTTTTATCCATAGGATCTTTGAAAGCACAATTATCCTCGATAGGAATAGTAGTGCGCTTGGCTAGTGTAGAAACTGCCCCCTCGACCTTAGGGACTGTCTGCCATAAGTCCTTTCTGGGGTCGACCATAGGAAATAATTTCTTAAATATAGGAGGGGGGACAAAAGGTATGCCGGGCTTCTCCCACTCCTTATTCACTATGTCCGCCACCCGCTTGGGTATAGGAAAAGCGTCGGGGTGCACCGGAACCTCTAGGAACTTGTCCATCTTGCACAATTTTTCTGGAATGACCAGGTTGTCACAATCATCCAGAGTAGATAGCACCTCCTTAAGCAGTGCGCGGAGATGCTCTAATTTAAATTTAAATGTCACAACATCAGGTTCTGCCTGTTGAGAAATTCTACCTGAATCAGAAATTTCCCCATCTGACAAAACCTCCCTCATGGCCACTTCAGATTGGTGTGAGGGTATGACAGAGCAATTATCATCAGCGCCCTCCTGCTCTACAGTGTTTAAAACAGAGCAATCGCGCTTTCTCTGAAATGCAGGCATCTTGGATAAAATATTTGCTATGGAGTTATCCATTACTGCCGTCAATTGTTGCATAGTAACAAGCATTGGCGCGCTAGAAGTACTAGGGGTCTCCTGCGTGGGCAAAACTGGTGTAGACACAGAAGGAGATGATGTAGAACTATGTCTACTCCCTTCATCTGATGAATCATCTTGGGCAACTTTACTATCTGTGGCAGTACTGTCCTTACTTTGTTTGGACGCTATGGCACAATTATCACACATATTTGAAGGGGGAGACACATTGGCTTCCATACATACAGAACATAGTCTATCTGAAGGCACAGACATGTTAAACAGGCTTAAACTTGTCAATAAAGTACAAAAACCGTTTTAAAACAAAACCGTTACTGTCTCTTTAAATTTTAAACAGGGCACACTTTTTTACTGAATATGTGAAAAACTATGAAGGAACTGTTCAATTTTAACCAAATTTTCACCACAGTGTCTTAAAGCATTCAAAGCATTGCACCCCAAATTTCAGACCTTTAACCCTTAAAATAAGGAAACCGGAGCCGTTTACAGTTTTAACCCCTCTACAGTCCCAGCTCCAGCCTTTGCTGCGACTTTACCAAACCCAGGGGGGTATACGATACCAAATGAAGCCTTCTAGGAACTCTTTCAACTACTTCCAGACCCACACACATGCAGCTGCATGTACTGCTCTCAAAAGTAACTGCGCAGTAATGGCGCGAAAATGAGGCTCTGCCTACTACAGAGAAGGCCCTTCCTGACTGGGAAGGTGTCTAAACCAGTGCCTGATGCAAAAAAACGTTCCCCAAAGATATAAAGTGTGAATTTCAACACCAAACTGTATAAAATGCCCAAATAAAGCAATCGATCTAGCCCATAAAAATGTCTACCAGTTTTATAGCCCATATTAAGCCCTTTATTCTGTTTGAGACTAAGAAAATGGCTTACCAGTCCCCATGAGGGGAAAATGACAGCCTTCCAGCATTACACAGTCTTGTTAGAAATATGGCTAGTCATACCTTAAGCAGAAAAGTCTGCCAACTGTTCCCCCCAACTGAAGTTATCTCATCTCAACAGTCCTGTGTGGGAACAGAAAACGATTTTAGTTACTGCTGCTAAAATCATACTCCTCTCACAAACAGAACTCTTCATCCTTTTCTGTTTCAGAGTAAATAGTACATACCATCACTATTTTAAAATAACAAACTCTTGATAGTAGAATAAAAAACTACAACTAAACACCACATACTCTTCACCATCTCCGTGGAGATTCTGCTTGTTCAGCGGCAAAGAGAATGACTGGGGTGGGCGGAGCCTAGGAGGGACTATATGGACAGCTTTTGCTGTGCTCTTTGCCATTTCCTGTTGGGGAGGAGAATATTCCCACAAGTTATGGATGACGCCGTGGACCGGACACACCAATGTTGGAGAAAACAGTACAAATTTCTTCGATCCTGGTTAGATATAAATAAAGGTAAATTTTGAATTGGATAAAGAAGGCGTGGAAAAATAATGGTTTTAACCAAGTTCACTCTCGCGGTTAACGATATAGGAAATGAGGTCCATAGTTGCAAATCTAATTTAATTTTTTGAAATAAAGGAACATAATTATCTATGTACCAATGTTTCGGATTCTTATGTAGTACAAGACCCAAATATTTAACAGAATCTACCTCTTTAAATGGATTGTTGGGGCACCTCGATGCTACTTTCCCTATAAACATCAACTCACTTTTTTCCGTATTCACTTTATAACCTGAAAATGAGCTGAATTCTTCTAATAACTGCATCAAAATTGGAATAGATTGCTGTGTATTTTCTAGAAATACCAGAACGTCATCCGCATATAACAGTGTATTTAGACAAAGCGACCCTATTGCAATCCCTGTTAGACTGTTTCTTAATCGTATTGCAAGTGGCTCTAGTGCTGTATTAAATAGCAAGGGGGACAATGGGCACCCTTGCCGGGTGCCCCGCTGAAGTGTTATTTTAGGCGAGACCATCCCATTTACTAATACATATGATATAGGCTTCGAGTAAATTCTATGAATAAATTGCAAAAAATTCCCGTTGATCCCAAATTTCCTGAGTGAAATAAAAAGATGCTCCCATACTATGGAGTCAAACGCTTTGACTGCGTCTAATGTAAGGACGGCCATATCACTTCCCCTATTTGAACCAGTTTTTTGTTCCTCATTCCATGCAAAATCTAACAATGTAGTTAATTTCCGTATATTCTTAGAAGCATTTCTGTTAATCATAAACCCCGTCTGATCAGAATGAATAAGTTTCTGCAGACAAGATGATAATCTGTCGGCTAAAATAGAGGCTAAAATCTTATAATCTGAATTTAAAACCGATATCAGCCTATAAGAGCCAGGATCCTCCTCATCTTTCCCCTTTTTCAATATAAGAGAGATGTTGGCCATTGAAAAGTAGGATGAAATTGGTTTATCTACTGTATAATAATCATTGAATAAATTCTCTAATACCGGTAATAAATCTTCCTTAAGACATTTATAGAATTCTGCAGGGAATCCATCTGGGCCAGGGGCTTTATTAAGTTTCAATTTATCAATGGCCTTACTAATTTCTACACTAGTTATAGGATCATTAAGCATTGTCAGATCTTCAATTTGAATCTTAGGCGTCACCACTTTAGACCAAAATACCTCTTGGTTATAAGGGTTAGTCTTAACTGGAGAATATATATATTGATAATAAGAGGCAAAAACCTTACAAATTTCCGAAGTTTCCATATGTCTGGTCTTATTATCTTTGATGACCGGTATAAGATTTTTTTTCTTCCTATTTTTAGTGAGATTAGCCAAATGTTTGGCCGAGCAGCCATGAAACCCTTTATAATGCCGATTTATTCTAATTTCCTCTGTTTGGGATTGCTGTTTTAGAAATAGATCTCCCTCTTTTCTAATAGCAATATAGTCGTCCCAATTATTCTGCGAGGGAACATTCTGTACTAATATGTAAGCATTCTTTACTCTCTTTGCCAAAGTAACCTCCCGAGATTTAATCTTCTTCCCTCAAACATTTAAATAAGCCATAATCTCGCCTCTTAGAACCTTCTTAGAGGCCTCCCAAAAAGTTTCAACTTTATTTCTATATTCAATATTATTGGAACCGTACTCCTGCCATTTTGATTGTAACCACAACCGAAACCTAGGTTCAGAACATAAAAAACGAGGAAAACAAAATACCGATTTTTGAACCTTATCTTTTTTCAATGATGGGAATATTAATGAAATTATTGCATGGTCCGATATCAGAATCTCCCTTATCTCAGCCCTTGATTGCCAGATAGATAATGACTCAGAGACCAAAAATAAGTCAATCCTAGAAAATGTCTTGTGAGCTTTAGATTCACATGTGTATACTGAAATGTCAGGGTTTTGAATTCGCCAGATATCTGTTAATTTTAATTTATAGCGGAATCTCTGAAAATATTTAGCACTTTGTCTATTACTATCTATATTTTTACGTGAAAACCTGTGTATTGATGGGTCTAATGTCATATTAAAATCTCCACATAAAATTAAATTATTCCTTATAAACGGAAATACCTTGTTTTGGATTTTTTCCCAGAAAACTGATGAAAGTTTATTGGGAGCATAAATGTTGCAGATTATGAATTTTATGTTTTTAACCATTATTTGAAGTAAGATAAATCTGGCTTCGACATCGGCCTCTATTTTTATAATCTTATAGTCTAATTGTTTGTTCAGTAGTATTGCTACTCCGCACTTTTTATTAGGACCGTTAGTGGAGATTACCTCCCCGACCCATTTGGTCTTAAGTTTTACTGCTTCTATCTCATTAAGGTGTGTTTCTTGGAGACACACCAAATCAGGCTGAAGCCCAGCTAAAGTTCTAACAATCAATTTACGTTTCACTGGTGAACTAATACCCCCCACATTCCAGGAAAAAAATCCTAATTTCCGCTATCATTTTTTACTAATATTAATAATCACCAATTTATCCCTAGGGAAAGAAAGGGAAAGGGAAAAAGGAGGGGAGAGGGAGGAAGAAAAAAAAAAGAAAAAAAAGAAAAAAGGGAAAAAAAGAAAAAAGGAAAATAAAAACTGATCCAGAAAAAAACTTGGATTTCTTATCTTTAACAATACTCTCAGAATACTAAACATCAAGTATTAACATTTCATCATTATCCCAGTTTCTTTAAAAATTTAATTACCTCAGTTGTTTCATTGAATACCTGCCTGTTACCATTATCTTTCATTATAATTCTGGCCGGATAGCTCAGCCAAGCATTAATGCCTTTATTTATTAGTTGCGTACAATACGGAGCCATAACTTTTCTCCTAGCTGAGGTCTCGCCAGAGAAATCCTGGAACAACAATATTTTGTTGTTACCAAATATCAAAGGCTCTTTTTTTTTTATAGAGATTAAGGATCTCAATCTTGTCCTGAAATTTCAGGAGCTTGAGGATGGCCATCCTAGGTCTGGTGGCCCCATTAATGACAGGCTTCCTGGAGCCTACTCTGTGCGCTCTCTCAATTACCAAGGGTACCAAATGTGTAGGCATACCCAGTGCCTGTGGTAGAGTAGTAGAAGAAAAGGTCAAAAGATCCTCAAACTCCGGAGATTCCGGTAGACCAATAATTCTAATGTTATTGCGCCTGGAGCGATCTTCAAGATCCTCCAGGCGCAATTGCATACTTTTTAACTTAGCCTCTTGTTTATGTATAGATGTGTGTTGCATGTTTGCCTGATCTTCTAGTGATGAGATCCTATCTTCAGCTTTGGAAAGTCTTACTGCAAATTGTTTTATTTCTGTTGAAAGTGTCCCTATATCGGCTGAGATAACACCTAACTCTGTTTTTATCGAGTCGAATTGTGGTGAAAAAATAGCCGCTAGCTGACTAATAAGGGCCTGAGTGTCAATAGTTAAAGAAGTCATTTCAGGTATATTTTCTACACTATTATCAGCCGCCTTGGCTTTTTTATCTTTGGATTTGGCTGGCATTTTTGGGGAATTAGTTTTTGCCTGTGTGATAAATTTTTCCATTGATAGTGTGAAAAAAAGTGATGAAAAACAATCAAAAAGTGAAAAATACAAAAGGAAACTGAAGGGACACTACTGGAGCGTGTCTATACACATTGTGACGTGAATAAATCCAGTAAAGAATCTTACTGCCTAGCTCAGGGAACTTGTCCCAGTGAATAGTGCTTTTTTTTTTTGTGTGTGTGTGTGATGGAAGGGTTAATAGCATGTGTGATTACTTAACTTAGTGTTACAAAAATTAGGCAAAATGATCTAACAAAACCAATTTACTTTGCTAATTTCCACTGACCTGTACCTTGTGTATAAATAATTAGCAAAAAAGCAGAAAAAGAAAAAAGAAGGAAAAATAGCTAAACGGCATCATCTGATAATGAAACACTAATAACTAAATACCTGCCCCTTTTGATTATATTCAAGTCTCAGAGTTATATACTTTTACCTTATAACTATTCTTATAGACTGTGAGTTAAATTGCTGGTTATAACCTGTCTATAACCTGTGTAACTGAAATCATATATAACCTGAGTGTAGCTAAGATACCCTTATGCCAACATTATAACAAGTGTATTGGCAATTTTTAACAATCTTTAAGCAGTATAAGAAACTTATATGCGATACCTCGTACCTTTAAATAAACAAAGTTAGCAATGCATTTCCTAAGGGTTTATACAGCTTACACAAATGGCTATGCATTTACAATTGTACTATATGGCCCACACATAGGATTTTATCAAGGGCAGTTTAAGTCCCGCAACCAAGTTTAAATCTTGTAGGAAAAAAGATTATAGTGTACTATCAAAGCTTTTTTTTTTTTTTTTTTTTGTACTGATATTAATATGACGATATACCAGTAAGCAAAGATTGTTATAATAATGCCATTAGTTCAGTTCTTTTCTTTTTTCCACTAAGTTCCAATGTCAGGCATAAAAATAATATTTGGCATTTAGTAATCACGAGATTAGGCTGAGCGTTTGCTAGAGATCTTTCCCATGTAGCAAGCTATATATTAGCAGAGTCAGCTTTTTTCTTTCATAATGAAAAAGAGATACAATTTTATGTAAGATCAGCACAGTCGATTATACTTGCGGGCTCTGAAAGACAAAACCAGGATGTCTTCCTTACAACGGGCCGACCTTCAGCTGTGAAGACGCCATCCGCTACAATGCCATGGATTGCTGCTTGGCTACTGAGCGTTGTCTCCGCTGGCCGGTCCTCAATCCAATGGACGGAAACCGCACATGCTTCCGGCACTTTACTCCCAGGCGCTGCAAGCGGATCCCTCCCCCGTCCTCCTAGCCACCGCACTCTCTAGATCCAGGAGGCGATGCTCAATGTCCCGGCGTCACACTCTCTGCTACTCCGGTAAGATTTGTGTTGTTGCAGGGCCCCCGACTTTACTCTTGAACCCTAGATTAGACTCGGCTTATCTAGGTAGGGATAATACCATCCATCAATTCTACAACCAGGGTAGATCATGGACTTTTTCCTCTCTCATTCAAGCTGTTTCTGGGGGTATGAACTGGATCAGTGTTAAGATAGAAATGCGGTAAAAACCGCAGACCAAGTTGGCCTTTATGAGTTCCTTCTCCGGCAAAATCACACTTGCCACGGCCCCTCTGCACCACATAGATCTGGGGCTATGGAGCAATAAGAGTGGGATGTGTTGTTAGCAGTCGACCTGAACGCCGACATGAGACATGCTGCCATTAGTCTCCACCCCCACACAGGAACCCTTCTCACCTTACAGATCTTACAGATCTGTAAGGTTTGGATCAGCCAATCGGATTGAACTTGAATCTGACTGGCTGATTCAATCAGCCAATCAGATTTTTCCTACCTTAATTCCGATTGGCTGATAGAATCCTATCAGCCAATCGGAATTGAAGGGACGCCATCTTGGATGACGTCCCTTAAAGGAGCCTTCATTCGTCGGTAGTCCGTCGGTAAAGAAGGATGTTCCGCGTCGGCGGGATGAAGATTGAAGACCCTGCTTGGAAGATGACATCGCCTGGATAGAAGACTTCTTCAGCGCCTCTTGGAAGATGACATCGCCCGGATAGAAGACTTCTTCAGCGCCTCTTGGAAGATGACATCGCCCGGATAGAAGACTTCTTCAGCGCCTCTTGGAAGATGACATCGCCCGGATAGAAGACTTCTTCAGCGCCTCTTGGAAGATGACATCGCCCGGATAGAAGACTTCTTCAGGGGATTAGTGTTAGGTTATTTTAAGGGGGGTTTGGGTTAGATTAGGGGTATGTGGGTGGTGGGTTTTAATGTTGGGGGGGTTGTATTTTTCTTTTACAGGCAAAAGAGCTGAATTCTTTGGGGCATGCCCCACAAATGGCCCTTTTAAGGGCTGGTAAGGTAAAAGAGCTTTGAACTTTTTTAATTTAGAATAGGGTAGGGCATTTTTTTATTTTGGGGGGGTTTGTTATTTTATTAGGGGGCTTAGATTAGGTGTAATTAGCTTAAAATTGTTGTAATATTTTTTAAATGTTTGTAACCTATTTTTTTTTTTGTAACTTAGCTTTTTTTATTTTTTGTACTTTAGTTAGTTTATGTAATTGTATTTAATTGTAGTTATTTGTAGTTAATTTATTTAATTTATTTAATGATAGTGTAGTGTTAGGTTTTTAATTGTAACTTAGGTTTTTACAGGTAATTTTGTATTTCTTTTAGCTAGGTAGTTATTAAATAGTTAATAACTATTTAATAACTATTCTAACTAGCTAAAATAAATACAAAGTTACCTGTAAAATAAATATAAATCCTAAGATAGCTACAATGTAATTATTAATTACATTGTAGCTATCTTAGGGTTTATTTTACAGGTAAGTATTTAGTTTTAAATAGGAATATGTAGTGTTAGGTGTAATTGTAACTTAGGTTAGTTTTTATTTTACAGGTTAATTTCTCTTTATTTTAGCTAGGTAAGCTATTAAATAGTTATTAACTATTTAATAGCTATTGTACCTAGTTAAAATAAATTGAAAGATGCCTGTAAAATAAAAATAAATCCTAAGATAGCTACAATATAATTATTATTTATATTGTAGCTATATTAGGGTTTATTTTAAAGGTAAGTTTTTAGTTTTAAATAGGATTAATTTAGTTCATATTAGAAATATTATTTAGATTTATTTAATTAATATTTAAGTTAGGGGGGTGTTAGAGTTAGTTTTAGACTTAGGTTTAGGGGTTAATAAATTTATTATAGTTGCGGTGGGGTCAGGGAGCGGCGGTTTAGGGGTTAATATGTATAGAGTAGCTTGCGGTGGGCTCCGGGAGCGGTGGTTTAGGGGTTAATACATATATTATAGTTGCGGTGGGCTCTGGGAGCGGCGGTTTAGGGGTTAATATGTATAGAGTAGCTTGCGGTGGGCTCCGGGAGCGGCGGTTTAGGGGTTAATATGTACAGAGTAGCTTGCGGTGGGCTCCGGGAGCGGCGGTTTAGGGGGTAATACATTTATTTAGTTGCGGCAGTGTAGGGGGGACAGATTAGTGGTGTTTAGACTCGGGGTACATGTTAGGGTGTTAGGTGTAGACAACTCCCATAGGAATCAATGGGATGTCTGGCAGCAGCAAACTTGTACTTTCGCTATGGTCAGACTCCCATTGATTCCTATGGGATCCGCCGCCTCCAGGGTGGCGGATTGAAAACCAGGTACGCTGGGCCGTAAAAGTGCCGAGCGTACCTGTTAGTTTTTTGATAACTAGCAAAAGTAGTCAGATTGTGCCGCACTTGTGTGCGGAACATCTGGAGTGACGTAAGAATCGATCTGTGTCGGACTGAGTCCGGCGGATCGAAGTTTACGTCACAAAATTCTACTGTTGCCGGTCTCTAGCCTTTGATAACTAAGGCGAATCAGCCTCGCCACAAATACGCTGCGGAATTCCAGCGTATTTGAGGTTGACGCCTTGATAACTAGACCCCATTATGGGTGGAGATTTTGGAAGAAGGGAGGAAAATGAGGAGCTCAGTTTTGGAGAGATTTAGCTTGAGGTAGTGAGAGGACATCCAGGAAGAGGTGTGAGAAAGACAGTTAGTGACACGGGTTAGCAAGGAAGGAGATAGGTCTGGTGCAGAGAAGTAGATTTTGGTGTCATCGGCATACACAGTGTCACTCTGCGCCAGTAAATAATCCGGATCTTACACTAATACTCAGGTGATTGCCTGCATGCTGTTATACAGTGTCACTCTGCGCCAGTAAATAATCCGGATTTTACACTAATACTCAGGAGATTGCCTGCATGCTGTTATATAGTGTCACTCTGCGCCATTAAATAATCCGGATTTTACACTAATACTCAGGAGATTGCCTACATGCTGTTATACAGCGTCACTCTGCGCCAGTAAATAATCCGGATTTTACACTAATACTCAGGAGATTTCCTGCATGCTGTTATACAGTGTCACTCTGCGCCAGTAAATAATCCGGATCTTACACTAATACTCAGGTGATTGCCTGCATGCTGTTATACAGTGTCACTCTGCGCCAGTAAATAATCCGGATCTTACACTAATACTCAGGAGGTTGCCTGCATGCTGTTATACAGCGTCACTCTGCGCCATTAAATAATCCGGATTTTACACTAATACTCAGGTGATTGATGCATGCTGTTATAGAGTGTCACTCTGCGCCAGTAAATAATCTGGATCTTACACTAATACTCAGGTGATTGCCTGCATGCTGTTATACAGTGTCACTCTGCGCCAGTAAATAATCCGGATTTTACACTAATACTCAGGTGATTGTCTGCATGCTGTTATACAGTGTCACTCTGCGCCAGTAAATAATCCGGATTTTACACTAATACTCAGGTGATTGCATGCTGTTATACAGTGTCACTCTGCGCCAGTAAATAATCCGGATTTTACACTAATACTCAGGAGGTTGCCTGCATGCTGTTAAATAGTGTCACTCTGCGCCAGTAAATAATCCGGATTTTACACTAATACTCAGGTGATTGCCTGCATGCTGTTATACAGCGTCACTCTGCGCCAGTAAATAATACGGATCTTACACTAATACTCAGGAGATTGCCTGCATGCTGTTATATAGTGTCACTCTGCGCCAGTAAATAATCCGGATCTTACACTAATACTCAGGAGGTTGCCTGCATGCTGTTATACAGCGTCACTCTGCGCCATTAAATAATCCGGATTTTACACTAATACTCAGGTGATTGCCTGCATGCTGTTATACAGTATCACTCTGCGCCAGTAAATAATCCGGATTTTACACTAATACTCAGGTGATTGCCTGCATGCTGTTATACAGTGTCACTCTGCGCCAGTAAATAATCCGGATCTTACACTAATACTCAGGAGGTTGCCTGCATGCTGTTATACAGTGTCACTCTGCGCCAGTAAATAATCCGGATCTTACACTAATACTCAGGTGATTGCCTGCATGCTGTTATACAGTGTCACTCTGCGCCAGTAAATAATCCGGATTTTACACTAATACTCAGGAGATTGCCTGCATGCTGTTATATAGTGTCACTCTGCGCCATTAAATAATCCGGATTTTACACTAATACTCAGGAGATTTCCTGCATGCTGTTATACAGTGTCACTCTGCGCCAGTAAATAATCCGGATCTTACACTAATACTCAGGTGATTGCCTGCATGCTGTTATACAGTGTCACTCTGCGCCAGTAAATAATCCGGATCTTACACTAATACTCAGGAGGTTGCCTGCATGCTGTTATACAGCGTCACTCTGCGCCATTAAATAATCCGGATTTTACACTAATACTCAGGTGATTGATGCATGCTGTTATAGAGTGTCACTCTGCGCCAGTAAATAATCTGGATCTTACACTAATACTCAGGTGATTGCCTGCATGCTGTTATACAGTGTCACTCTGCGCCAGTAAATAATCCGGATTTTACACTAATACTCAGGTGATTGTCTGCATGCTGTTATACAGTGTCACTCTGCGCCAGTAAATAATCCGGATTTTACACTAATACTCAGGTGATTGCATGCTGTTATACAGTGTCACTCTGCGCCAGTAAATAATCCGGATTTTACACTAATACTCAGGAGGTTGCCTGCATGCTGTTAAATAGTGTCACTCTGCGCCAGTAAATAATCCGGATTTTACACTAATACTCAGGTGATTGCCTGCATGCTGTTATACAGTGTCACTCTGTGCCAGTAAATAATACGGATCTTACACTAATACTCAGGAGATTGCCTGCATGCTGTTATATAGTGTCACTCTGCGCCAGTAAATAATCCGGATCTTACACTAATACTCAGGAGGTTGCCTGCATGCTGTTATACAGCGTCACTCTGCGCCATTAAATAATCCGGATTTTACACTAATACTCAGGTGATTGCCTGCATGCTGTTATACAGTATCACTCTGCGCCAGTAAATAATCCGGATTTTACACTAATACTCAGGTGATTGCCTGCATGCTGTTATACAGTGTCACTCTGCGCCAGTAAATAATCCGGATCTTACACTAATACTCAGGAGGTTGCCTGCATGCTGTTATACAGTGTCACTCTGCGCCAGTAAATAATCCGGATCTTACACTAATACTCAGGTGATTGCCTGCATGCTGTTATACAGTGTCACTCTGCGCCAGTAAATAATCCGGATTTTACACTAATACTCAGGAGGTTGCCTGCATGCTGTTATACAGCGTCACTCTGCGCCATTAAATAATTCGGATTTTACACTAATACTCAGGGGATTGCCTGCATGCTGTTATACAGCGTCACTCTGCGCCATTAAATAATTCGGATTTTACACTAATACTCAGGGGATTGCCTGCATGCTGTTATACAGTGTCACTCTGCGCCAGTAAATAATCCGGATTTTACACTAATACTCAGGTGATTGCCTGCATGCTGTTATACAGTGTCACTCTGTGCCAGTAAATAATCCGGATTTTACACTAATACTCAGGGGATTGCCTGCATGCTGTTATACAGCGTCACTCTGCGCCATTAAATAATTCGGATTTTACACTAATACTCAGGGGATTGCCTGCATGCTGTTATACAGTGTCACTCTGCGCCAGTAAATAATCCAGATCTTTTACTAATACTCAGGAGATTGCCTGCATGCTGTTATACAGTGTCACTCTGCGCCATTAAATAATCCGGATTTTACACTAATACTCAGGAGATTGGCCTCTATTTATCAAAGCGTCTACTATGGTGCATTCGCGGGCGTCAATACGCTCGCCAAACTTCGCCATACATCGCGGTCGCGGACCTTAATAGGCTCGCCATATTTATAAAAAAAAGTTCAAAACATGCGCGTCAAGTACGGTGCGAAGAGGAGCGGACTGTTGTTAACTAACAGTCATCGATGTTGCAGCGATTCGGGCTTTTCCCAACTTTATTTATATCTGCAGTAAAGTCCAGGAACATAGCACATACCTTGTCAGCAGATGATTGTATTTAGATATTGTAATTTTTGGTTTAAATTGAATTTTAAAGAAAGCAAGTAGCGGCATATTCTTAGCAAAATGGAGAGTGAATTATGTTTTTGAAATGTTTTATATATTGGACATATTTTACTATGATTACGTTATATTTGCAACTTCTATGTATGTGTATATATACAGAGTATATGTATTTGATATCTATCACTATTTGAAGGGGATAGGAAATAAAATATTTAATTTACACTAGTGGGAGCTAGCTGCTAATTGAGCCTATTATGTAGTTATTTTGTCTTTGTATATTAATTATTGCGACAAGTTAAGTGCAAAACTGTGCACAAAATATGTAATCCATAATTTTTTAAGAGAGACAAACTTGGAGCCTAATCCATTCGAAGCAATTTTTTTATTTCTATATCTAATAATGCATTAAATGTAGATCAATAATATATATATTTTTTTTTTCAGTGTCTACATATTTAATAGTTTGTAATTGACTTGTTAGGTTATATGTTTAATTGTTTTGCAGCAATATATATATATATATATATATATATATATATATATATATATATATGCCTTGATATCTCTATCTGTATGTATGTACATATTGATATATGTAATTTTTAAATAGAATGATAGATGTATTTATGTATATATATATCTTTTTTATTTTTTAAAATTTCATATATATTTTTTATTAAAGGGACAGTCTAGTCCCAAAAAACTTTCATGATTCAGATAGGGAATGTAATTTTAAACAATTTACTTTTATCACCAATTTTTCTTTGTTCTTTTGGTATTCTTAGTTGAAAGCTTAACCTAGGAGGTTCATATGCTAATTTCTTAGATCTTGAAGGCCGCCTCTTAAGAATGCATTTTAACAGGTTTTTCCCCACTAGAGGGTGTTAGTTCATGTTTTTCATATAGATAACACTGTGCTCGTGCACGTGAAGTTACCTGGGAGCCATCACTGATTGGCTAAACTGCAAGTCTGTCTAAAGAACTGAAATAAGGGGCAGTCGGAAGAGGCTTAGATACAAGATAATCACAGAGGTAAAAAATATATAAATATAACTGTGTTGGTTATGCAAAACTATGGAATGGGTAAAAAAGGGATTATCTATCTTTTAAAACAATAACAATTCTGGTGTAGACTGTCCCTTTAATTAATGGGACACCAATATCATAGAATATAATTTCAAGCGACAATACAAACCTTTAACTTTTACTAAAGGAACACTAAGCACATTTATATACTTTCAGAATTATGATTGAACATTCACATGTGAAAGCCAATAATATAATGAGTCCAATTTAACAAATATCTGCCGGACCTGCAATATGCTCTCTGACCGTATTCAGCATTGCACCAGCATTGCACCAGCAGGTCTTGTGTGCTGCTGGTGCAATGCCGCCCCCTGCAGACTTGACGACAATTGGCCACCAGCAGGGGGTGTCAATCCACCCGATCGTACTCGATCGTTTTTAATTGTTGAGATTCCTGTCCGCCTCATCAGAGCAAGTCGACAGGGTTATTGAGAAGCAGTCTTTAGACCGCTGCTCCCTAACTTGTGTTTCTGTTGATTCCTAATACTCGCCAGAAACACGGTCCCTCAATAAATGTGCCTCAATGTATCTATGTGCATCCATCAATCAGCAGCTATATAGTTTATCTGCATATTATCGTCTTTAAATTGTATTTAAACCAACTGTATAACAAATATAGAAAGTTACCACATTTTATGCTATTTATACAGATTTCTCTCTATATATTTTTTCATGTCACTTGAAATTAATATTTAAATGAATACAGCGACACAATAATTAAGATTAAATATAGATTTATTAAACATAAAGAAAGTAGAACTCTTTTTTAAAAACCTTTATTTATTTTATTTATTTTTTATTTTTTTTAATATTTATTTTACAAAAATATAAATCAAATTTTTTTTTTTTTTTAACCAATCAGCCAATCGGATTGAACTTGAATCTGATTGGCGGATTCAATCAGCCAATCAGATTTTTCTACCTTAATTCCGATTGGCTGATAGAATCCTATCAGCCAATCGGAATTCGACAGACGCCATCTTTGATGACGTCTTTAAAGGTACCTCATTCGTCGTTCAGTCGTCGGCCGGGATGGATGCTCTGCGTCGGAGGAGCGAAGAAAGAAGATTGAAGATGCCGCTTGATGGAAGATGCCACTTGATGGAAGATGCCGCTTGATGGAAGATGCCGCCGGATGAAAGAAGACTTTGCTGCCGCTTGGATAAAGACATCGCCCGGATCGGATGAGGAGTTCGGCCCGGTGTGGTGAAGACAAGGTAGGGAGATCTTCAGGGGAGTAGTGTTAGGTTTATTTAAGGGGGGTTTGGGTTAGATTAGGGGTATGTGGGTGGTGGGTTGTAATGTTAGGGGGGTGGTATTGTGCTTTTTTTTTAGGCAAAAGAGCAGTTTTCTTTGGGGCATGCCCCGCAAAAGGCCCTTTTAAGGGCTGGTAAGGTAAAAGAGCTTTGAACTTTTTTAATTTAGAATAGGGTAGGGAATTTTTTTTATTTTGGGGGGCTTTATTATTTAATTAGGGGGCTTAGAATAGGTGTAATTAGCTTAAAAATCTTGTAATCTTTTTTTTATTTTTTGTAATTTAGTGGGTTTTTTTTTGTAATTTAGTTTAGTTTATTTAATTGTATTTTAGTTTAGACATTTGTAGTTTATTTAATTTATTGATAGTGTAGGTGTATTTGTAATTTAGGTTAGGATTTATTTTACAGGTAAATTGGTAATTATTTTAACTAGGTAGCTATTAAATAGTTATTAACTATTTAATAGCTATTGTACCTAGTTAAAATAAATACCAAGTTACCTGTAAAATAAATATAAACCCTAAAATAGCTACAATGTAATTATTAATTATATTGTAGCTATCTTAGGGTTTATTTTATAGGTAAGTATTTAGATTTAAATAGGAATATTTTCATTAATAATATTAATATTAGATTTATTTTAATAAGAGTTTAGTTAGGGATGTTAGAGTTAGATAGGGTTATTATACTTAATATATATATAATATAATAACGATATTAACTATATTAACCCTAATATAATTAGGGTTAATATAGTTAATATAGCTGGCGGCGGTGTAGGGGGATTAGATTAGGGGTTAATGTGTTTAATATAGGCGGCGGCGGTGGTGTAGGGGGATTAGATTAGAGGCAAAAGAGCTGATTACTTTGTGACAAAGCCCCGCCAAAAGCCCTTTTAAGGGCTGGCAAAAGAGCAGTTTACTTTGGGGTAATGCCACACAAAAAGCCCTTTTCAGGGCTATTTGTAGGGTTAGACTTAGGTTTAGTGGTAGGGATAGTTTAGTATTTTAGGGGTTAATTAATTTAATATAGCTGGCAGCGGGGTAGGGGGATTAGATTAGGGGTTAATTAATTTAATATAGGTGGCGGCGGGGTAGGGGTATTAAATTAGGGGTTAATAATTTTAAAATAGATGGCGGTGGTGTAAGGGGCTCACTTTAGGGGGTAGTTTAATATAGTTGGCAACGGTGTAGGGGGATCACATTAGGGGGTAGTTAATGTAGGTGGCGGCGGGGTCCGGGAGCGGCGGTTTAGGGGTTAAATATTTTATTAGGGATTGCGGCGGGGGATCGCGGTTGACAGATAGACATTGCGCATGCGTTAGGTGTTAGGTTTTATTTAGCAGATCGCGGTTGACAGGTAGATAGACATTGCGCATGCGTTAGGTGTTAGGTTTATTTGGCAGCTAGTTTAGGGAGTTACGGGGCTCCAATAGACAGCGTAAGGCTTACTACGGCTGCTTTTTGTGGCGAGGTGAAAATGGAGTAAGATTTCTCCATTTTCGCCACGTAAGTCCTTACGCTGTATATTGGATACCAAACTGCGCGGGTTTGGTATACCTGCCTATGGCCCAAAAAACTACGGGCGATGGCAGAAATATACGGGCGTAACTTCTTGGTTACGCCGTATATAGGATACCAAACCAGCGCAAAATTCAGCGTCGCCGGCATTTGCGGGCGACGCTGCATATCGGATCGGGCCCCAGATGCGTATAGGGGTTTTGCCTAATAGAACGAAGTAGAGTACTATGCAGTAATATAAGCGGAACGGAAACAAATTGGCTTATTATGGTTCCGCTTTTAGTGTTCCTAGTGTATCGCGCATTGAAGTAGGAGAGATGGGATATCACTGGCAGCTAGTTTGAAGAAAAAGCTCTATACGTCACGGTGGGGGGAGTTAAGCAGCCATATTAGGACACCAATTTTGAAGTTATCGTAGACGATTCAACAGTGAAGGCAGGAAGTAAGAGAAAGGGGGCACGTTGCAGCTTGATCTTTATTTATAGTTTTTCAACATAGATTAATGTTGTGGGCAGTGTTGAATGTCCCTTTAAGATTAAATATTAAAGTGTTGTATTAACATTTGCAATCCTAAGTAACAAAAGGAATGCAATGTCGAACATTATGATGTGAAATGTTGTTTGATATCCTTTATGTGATTCCTAATACCATTTACAAATCAGTTCAATGTATTTTGAAAGCGCAAAGTTAAACAGTGACAAAAATGAAGCAAAGCCAAATTTTTAAGGGCATTTTAGCTACAAAAAGGGATCCTAGCAACTGAATGAAAACCGTGACATTATTATAAAAGTAATATGTGAATTACCTTTTAAGCCTCCACGATGCTGCCATCCAAACATAAAATCAGAGTTCATGTCATGCCTAGGTAAATATGCAGGTGTTTTGCATAATTAATTGATAGCCTAATTTGTATTGTGTATAATTAATTGATAGCATAATTGCTGTGCAGTGTTTTCATTCTCTTGCTATCCTTTGTGTGAATATGTTGTTGTTTTTTAAATCTCCTTAATTGCTGTGCAGTGTTTTCATTCTCTTGCTATCCTTTGTGTGAATATGCATTTTTTTTAAAAATTCTCCTTAATTGCTGTGCAGTGTTTTAATTCTCTTGCTATCCTTTGTGTGAATATGCTTTTTTTTTTTTAAAAAAAACTCCTTAATTGCTGTGCAGTGTTTTCATTCTCTTGCTATCCTTTGTGTGAATATGTTGTTGTTGTTTTTTAAATTCTCCTTAATTGCTGTGCAGTGTTTTCATTCTCTTGCTATCCTTTGTGTGAATATGCTTTTTTTTAAAAAAAAAACTCCTTAATTGCTGTGTAGTGTTTTCATTTTCTTGCTATCCTTTGTGTGAATGTTTTTTTTTAATCTCCTTAATTACTGTGCAGTGTTTTCATTCTCTTGCTATCCTTTGTGTGAATATGCTTTTTTTTTTTTAAAAAAAACTCCTTAATTGCTGTGCAGTGTTTTCATTCTCTTGCTATCCTTTGTGTGAATATGTTTTTTTTTAAATCCCCTTTATTGCTGTGCAGTATTTTCATTCTCTTGCTATCCTTTGTGTGAATATGCTTTTTTTTAAAAAAAATCTCCTTAATTGCTGTGCAGTGTTTTCATTCTCTTGCTATCCTTTGTGTGAATATGCTTTTTTTTTTTTAAAAAAACTCCTTAATTGCTGTGCAGTGTTTTCATTCTCTTGCTATCCTTTGTGTGAATATGTTGTTGTTTTTTAAATCTCCTTAATTGCTGTGCAGTGTTTTCATTCTCTTGCTATCCTTTGTGTGAATATGCTTTTTTTTAAAAAAATTCTCCTTAATTGCTGTGCAGTGTTTTCATTCTCTTGCTATCCTTTGTGTGAATATGCTTTTTTTTTTTTAAAAAAAAACTCCTTTATTGCTGTGCAGTGTTTTCATTCTCTTGCTATCCTTTGTGTGAATATGCTTTTCTTTTTTAAATCTCCTTAATTGCTGTGCAGTGTTTTCATTCTCTTGCTATCCTTTGTGTGAATATGCTTTTCTTTTTTAAATCTCCTTAATTGCTGTGCAGTGTTTTCATTCTCTTGCTATCCTTTGTGTGAATATGCTTTTCTTTTTAAAAACTTTGAATTACAGGAAGGGAATGGTATTTAAAATAAGGTATACATATTTAAAAATGCTTTCCATTGAGTTTTATTAGGTGATATGCTTGACTCTAGCAGCATCGAACATAAGATTTCTGCTTTCCGATTCCCATTGACTACTATAGCATTCGCGACCTCTAAAGCGGCGGATTGAAAACTAGGTACGCTGCGTCGGATAAGACGCGAGCGTAAGTGGTCATTTTTGATAACTTTCAGAAAGCTTCTAATTGTGTCGAAGAACACGGCGAATGCACAGAATTCTGCAACATTTCCAGAGGTTTTCTAGTCGCAGCGATCGGCGTCGAATTGAGAGCGCCGGATCGTATGTTACATCACAAAACTCGAATTCTTCCGATCTTGAGACTTTGATAACTACGGCGATGCAATCTCGCGACGAGTGCGACGTGGATTTCTGCCGTATTTTCAGTAGACGCTTTGATAAATAGAGGCCTATAGCTTCTCACAGCACCAGTGGAGCTTGTAATCATGTTAGTAATTAAGAAACATTTGAAACATATTATGAAAACTTAAATTTAAGGGACACTGAAACTAATTTTTTTTCTTTCAGGAATCAGATAGAGCATGCAATTTTAAGCAACTTTACAATTGGATTCTATTATCAATTTTTCTATGTTCTCTTGTTATCTTTATTTTAAAAATGAAGGCATCTAAGCTAAGGAGGCAGCAATTTTTTTGTTCAGAAACATGAATAGCACTTGTTTTTTGGTGCTGTCCAATCAGCAAGGACAACCCAGGTTGTTCACCAAAAATGGGCCGGCATCTAAACTTACATTCTTGATTTAAAAAATAACATACCAAGATAATTAATTAAATTTGATAATAGGAGTAAATTATAAATTTTCTTAAAATTGCATGCTCTATCTGAATCACCCAAATAAATGGTATTCGGTGTCCCTTTAAGAAAAGTGCTGTGTTGAAAATGCTGTTTCACAGTGAATACATAAATAAAGTTTTGAAAATTATATTGCTTTTATAATAAGCACTTTTGTACAAACATTTATATAGCAACATTGTTAATTCTTTAATCCATTTGCAATAACAACTACCCAAATTGTTTATGTTCAAATACAGAGGGGCCTATCTATCAAGCTCCGGATGGAGCTTGACGGCCCGTGTTTCTGGCGAGTCTTCAGACTCGCCAGAAACACAAGTTATGGAGCAGCGGTCTTGTGAGCTGCTGGTGCAATGCTGAATACGGAGAGCGTATTGCTCTCCGTATTCAGCGAGGTCTGGTGGACCTGATCCGCACTGTCGGATCAGGTCCACCAGACTTTGATAACTAGAGGCCAGTGTCTTAAATGTACAATCTCCATAGGAATAAGGGAAGATATATGTTTCATTTCATATACCTTTATTCTTTCACTGTACATTACGTTGGATTACATTTTTATATTATTTTTCAAAATTTCTTTAGACATGGAACATGCACTTAATGCTTTGGAGGAGATCAGCAGTTGTGTTCGACAGATGAGAGCTATTGTGGTGGACACTGAGTCCCTGGGAGAGACCAAATATCAAGAATCCATGGAGCAGGGAATCTCCCAGGGGACATCGGATTTGGAGCTCTCAGCTGTGCTGCCCCTCCTGACCATGAAGACCCAGCTGCTCTGGACCCTGGTGCCCCTCCTGCACCTGTTGCTCATGCTCCATCAGCTCATGGCTGGGCTGATCCTGGCCACAAACTGCCTCCCATCAATGATGAGGAGGCAGTTTGTGAAATGTTAAAGGGACACTGAAGTCAGATTTTTTTTCTTTTGTAATTCAGAAAGACCATGCAATTTCAAGCAACTTTCTAATTTACTCCTATTATCAATTTTTCTTCTTCCTCTTGCTATTATTATTTGAAAAAGAAGGCATCTAAGCTTGTTTTTGGTTTCAGTACTCTGGACAGCACTTTTTTATTGGTGGATGAATTTATCCACCAATCAGCAAGGACAATCCAGGTTGTTCCCCAAAAATGGGCCGGCATCTAAACTTACATTCTTGCATTTCAAATAAAGATACCAAGAGAATGAAGAAAATTTGATAATAGGAGTAAATTAGAAAGTTGCTTAAAATTTCATGCTCAATCTGAATCACAAAAGAAAATTTTTGGGTTCAGTGTCCCTTTAAATCTGGCCAGGCAGTACCGGGATGATCACCATGAGTTGCATGGGGCATTAAGTTCATCTGTTGAGCAACAGGGGCAGATATTAGAGAGGGGCATTATAGTAGATAGGGAAAGATTAGATATAGAGAGGGAAAGGTTGAGGATAGAATCTGCTAGAATAGATTTAGAGAGGGAAAGATTTCAATATGAACGGATGAGGGATTGTGCAAGATTAGAATTAGATAGGGATAGATTTTTGTATGAAAGGAAGAGGGATAGTGATAGATTAAGTTTTGATAGGGAGAGATTAGAAGTATATAGGGCCAGGGCAGCTGTAGAGCAGGGAGAACTCCAGCATTGGGAGAGGGCAGATGAAGACAACCGCAATTTTAATCGTCAGTTGTTTTTAACATATGGGAGAAGGGGACAAAGGGAGAGATCACCCCCCCCCTCTCTCCGTCACCCAAGAAAAAAAAAAGATTATGGTGTTTTAATTTTATTATTTTATTAGGGGTTTTAATGTGCTCATTTTAATTTTTTGGGTGCTTATTTTTTATAATTTATTTTTATTCTGTCTGTCATTATTTATTTTGTGAATTTTGTTTTTAACAAAATATGGAATAAAATATTTTGATTTAAAAAGTATCTATTTCTTTTTTCTTACTTTATTCACATATTAAAAATGTTACAAATGATTGATGATCAAATTAAATGCATGTGTAAGATATTCTTTACTCTGATTATTAAATGTTAAATCTACTCCATATAATTTATTAAAACGTTCTTTATATTATATAATATTGACCTTTCTTTTTAAAGAGAAGATGAGTCCATGGATTTCATCCTTACTTGTGGGATATTCACCTCCTGGTCAGCAGGAGGAGGCAAAGAGCACCACAGCAGAGCTGCTATATATAGCTCCTCCCTTCCCTCCCACTCCAGTCATTCTCTTTGCCTACGTTAGTGATAGGAAGAGGTAAAGTGAGGTGTTCGATTAGATTCTTAAAGAGTTTATTATTTTTAAAGTAGTGCTAGAGAGTGCTGCTTTGTTCTAGGGTGTAGCCGTAGTCCATATCAGTCTCTTCAGTAGAGCTTTTGGTGGCTTTAGAGCAATAGGAACTTGTAGGACATAATTCTCACTGCGCCTCCTATACATTTATGCTGCCCTTTTCCTGATAGCCTAAGCACACTTAAAGGGACAGTATACTGTAAAATAGTTTTTCCCTTAATGTGTTTACAATGGCTTTTTTTACCAACTGCAGAGTAAAAAATGTATGAAAATTAGCTTTTTAAGGCTTATTTGTGTATATTAAAGCTCTGATTTTGTGTTTTGAAGCCACAACCTAATAAAATAGGTTGAGCTTGTAGGTATAATCAGATCTCATTACTGTATCACATTGTGCACATATACCTGCTTCTTTATCTTATATCTGTCCTTAAAACAATCACCAGTACTTTGAGAGAACAATGGAAAATCAACATTGTATTACCTTATCTCTGCTATATCCGACTGGGAGTGTAATTTCTTCTGCTGGCTGTGTTAACAAAGCTTATCTATAGCTGGTACGCGCGGCCACAAACTTTCAGAATAGGTGGGGATACCACATGCTAAATAAACAATTTCAAATGCCAATATAAGGGTAAAGGAGCTACTTGTAAACAATTTAATACACTCCAGCAGGTAAAGTGGATCATTGGGAACAAATTAAAGGGGAGAAAATTTTTGAGTAAACTGTCCCTTTAACTCAGGCTTTATTATTTTCCACAGGGCTATGGGAGGGAGAGGACCTCCTAAACCTGCTGAGCTGCCCTGCTGTCGGGCAGAATACAAAGGTAAGTGCTGTCTTTTTATCCTGGGTCTGAAGCAATAAGGAGGTTTCAGGACAGAGGAGTATAGCACTTTTTACTGGGACATATATCTCCTATATATATTTAAAGGAGGGTTATGTGACAGCATGGTAATGGCAGGCACTGGGGCTCAGGAGTGTGGCTTCTGGGGGCATTTGCACTGAACTGAAGGAAATTTGTTTGTTAGACAGAGAGAGGCTAATCTGCATGATTTATACTTTTAATAGGCATTGCTCCCTTATACCGTTTATTTGGTATTACAATTGCCAGGTTCACTATACCGTTCATTTGGTATTACAATTGCCAGGTTCACTAAGTACAGTTGCTCCCTGTAGTCTGTCTATATGATAAAATAACGACTGGGAGAGCGTGTATTATTACGCCCATGAAGGGCGGGGCTATATTTTGGCGCTGTTTTTTTTTCTTTTTCAGAGGCGCAATTACGTTCTCTATATGCTGCGATGTGTGTTATCACGCCTACGAGGGGCGGCGCTAGGTTTGAGGCCGTCTTAGGCTGCACTCGCTTTATCGGAAGATAGAGCAGTTTTTGTGCTAACGCAGTACTCTTCTCCTCTGTTAGTCCGGATAGCGCTACAACATGCGCTCTGGATGTGTTTTTGGTCACACAGTTCTCAGGGTGAACGATCATTGTGCACCTCAGCAAGATTTCACTGAGATTAAGTCAGTGCTCAATATTTGTGTGCTAATGTATCATTTTCTTTAGCAAAGATTTAAAAAAAAACAACAACAAAAAACAGTACAGAGTTTTGTTTTAAAATTTAAGGTGACAGTGTGTATTTGGCTGTTGCTCTTTATTACAATAATTCCAACTGTTTATTTGTTTATCCCATCCTTTCGCCTAGATTTAGAGTTTTGCGGCCAAAGGGGTGCGTTAGCTACGCGTGCTTTTTTCTGGCCGCACCTTTTAAATACCGCTGGTATTTAGGGTTTACAGAATGGCTGGGTTTTCAGTGCGTTAGGCTCCAAAAAGGGAGCGTAGAGCATAATTTAACGCCACTGCAACTCTCGATACCAGCGGTGCTTACGGACACAGCCAGCTTCAAAAACGTGCTCGTGCACGATTCCCCCATAGGAAACAATGGGGCTGTTTGAGCTGAAAAAAAACCTAACACCTGCAAAAAAGCCGCGTTCAGCTCCTAACGCAGCCCCATTGTTTCCTATGGGGAAACACTTCCTACGTCTGCACCTAACACTCTAACATGTACCCCGAATCTAAACACCCCTAACCTTACACTTATTAACCCCTAATCTGCCGCCCCCGCTATCGTTGACCCCTGCATATTATTTTTAACCCCTAATCTGCCGCTCCGTACACCCCCGCCACCTACGTTATCCCCATGTACCCCTAATCTGCTGCCCTAACATCGCCGACCCCTATATTATATTTATTAACCCCTAATCTGCCGCCCCCAACGTCGCCTCCACCTAACTACACTTATTAACCCCTAATCTGCCGACCGGACCTGAGCGCTACTATAATAAATGTATTAACCCCTAATCCGCCTCACTCCCGCCTCAATAACCCTATAATAAATAGTATTAACCCCTAATCTGCCCTCCCTAACATTGCCGACACCTAACTTCAAGTATTAACCCCTAATCTGCCGACAGGAGCTCACCGCTACTCTAATAAATTTATTAACCCCTAAAGCTAAGTCTAACTTTAACCCTAACACCCCCCTAAATTAAATATAATTTAAATCTAACGAAATAAATTAACTCTTATTAAATAAATTATTCCTATTTAAAGCTAAATACTTACCTGTAAAATAAACCCTAATATAGCTACAATATAAATTATAATTATATTGTAGCTATTTTAGGATTTATATTTATTTTACAGGCAACTTTGTATTTATTTTAACCAGGTACAATAGCTATTAAATAGTTAATAACTATTTAATAGCTACCTAGTTAAAATAATTACAAAATTACCTGTAAAATAAATCCTAACCTAAGTTACAATTAAACCTAACACTACACTATCAATAAATTAATTAAATAAAATACCTACAATTATCTACAATTAAACCTAACACTACACTATCAATAAATAAATTAAATACAATTCCTACAAATAAATACAATTAAATAAACTAACTAAAGTACAAACAATAAAAAAGAACTAAGTTACAAAAAATAAAAAAATATTTACAAACATTAGAAAAAAATTACAACAATTTTAAACTAATTACACCTACTCTAAGCCCCCTAATAAAATAACAAAGACCCCCAAAATAAAAAAATGCCCTACCCTATTCTAAATTACAAAAGTTCAAAGCTCTTTTACCTTACCAGCCCTTAAAAGGGCCCTTTGCGGGGCATGCTCCAAAGAATTCAGCTCTTTTGCCTGTAAAAAAAAAACATACAATACCCCCCCCCAACATTACAACCTACCACCCACATACCCCTAATCTAACCCAAACCCCCCTTAAATAAACCTACATAACCTACATAAACACTAAGCCCCTGAAGATCTTCCTACCTTGTCTTCACCTCGCCGGGTTCACCGATCGGTCCAGAAGAGGGTCCGAAGTCTTGATCCAAGCCCAAGCGGGGGGCTGAAGAGTGACGTCCATCCTCGGGCTGAAGTCTGGATCCAAGCGGCGGCTGAAGAAATCCATCATCGGGATGAAGTCGGAAGTCCATCATCGGGATGAAGTCGGAAGTCCATCATCGGGATGAAGTTGGAAGTCCATCATCGGGATGAAGTCTTCTATCAAGCCGCATCTTCAATCTTCTTTCTTCCGGAGCGGAGCGGAGCCATCTTCTTCCCAGCCGACGCGGATCCAACCTCTTCAAGCAACGCCTACTAGCCGAATGATGGTTCCTTTAAATGACGTCATCCAAGATGGCGTCCCTCGAATTCCGATTGGCTGATAGGATTCTATCAGCCAATCGGAATTAAGGTAGGAAAATTCTGATTGGCTGATGGAATCAGCCAATCAGAATCAAGTTCAATCCGATTGGCTGATCCAATCAGCCAATCAGATTGAGCTCGCATTCTATTGGCTGTTCCGATCAGCCAATAGAATGCAAGCTCAATCTGATTGGCTGATCGGATCAGCCAATCGGATTGAACTTGATTCTGATTGGCTGATTCCATCAGCCAATCAGAATTTTCCTACCTTAATTCCGATTGGCTGATAGAATCCTATCAGCCAATCGGAATTCGAGGGACGCCATCTTGGATGACGTCCCTTAAAGGAACCGTCATTCGTCGGGAAGTCGTCGGAAGAAGATGGGTCCGCGGTGGAGGTCTTCAAGATGGAGCCGGTCGTCATGTGATGAAGATAGAAGATGCCGCTTGGATCAAGATGGTTGCCGGACCGGATCGCCTCTTCTTCCCGGATAGGATGAAGACTTTGGAGCCTCTTCTGGACCTCTTCAGCCGCCGGATGATGGATGTCTAGCCCCCGCTTGGGCTTGGATGAAGATTTCGGAGCCTGGAACGATCGGTGATACCTGGCATGGTGAAGACAAGGTAGGAAGATCTTCAGGGGCTTAGTGTTAGGTTTATTTAAGGGGGGTTTGGGTTAGATT
Source organism: Bombina bombina (assembly GCF_027579735.1). Classification (NCBI taxonomy): domain Eukaryota; kingdom Metazoa; phylum Chordata; class Amphibia; order Anura; family Bombinatoridae; genus Bombina; species Bombina bombina. The sequence continues at coordinate 279,327,949 of NC_069507.1, forward strand.
AGGGGTATGTGGGTGGTTGGTTGTAATGTTGGGGGGGGGGTATTGTATGTTTTTTTTTACAGGCAAAAGAGCTGAATTCTTTGGGGCATGCCCCACAAAAGGTCCTTTTAAGGGCTGGTAAGGTAAAAGAGCTTTGAACTTTTGTAATTTAGAATAGGGTAGGGCATTTTTTTATTTTGGGGGTCTTTGTTATTTTATTAGGGGGCTTAGAGTAGGTGTAATTAGTTTAAAATTGTTGTAATTTTTTTCTAATGTTTGTAAATATTTTTTTATTTTTTGTAACTTAGTTCTTTTTTATTTTTTGTACTTTAGTTAGTTTATTTAATTGTATTTATTTTGTAGGAATTGTATTTAATTTATTTATTGATAGTGTAGTGTTAGGTTTAATTGCAGATAATTGTAGATAGTTTATTTAATTTATTTATTGATAGTGTAGTGTTAGGTTTAATTGTAACTTAGGTTAGGATTTATTTTACAGGTAATTTTGTAATTATTTTAACTAGGTAACTATTAAATAGTTATTACCTATTTAATAGCTATTGTACCTGGTTAAAATAATTACAAAGTTACCTGTAAAATAAATATTAATCCTAAAATAGCTACAATATAATTATAATTTATATTGTAGCTATATTAGGATTTATTTTACAGGTAAGTATTTAGCTTTAAATAGGAATAATTTATTTAATAAGAGTTAATTTATTTAGTTAGAATAAAATTATATTTAAGTTAGGGGGGTGTTAGGGTTAGGGTTAGAATTAGCTTTAGGGGTTAAAAAATTTATTAGAATAGCGGTGAGCTCCGGTCGGCAGATTAGGGGTTAATGTTTGAAGTTAGGTGTCGGCGATGTTAGGGAGTGCAGATTAGGGGTTAATACTATTTATTATAGGGTTATTGAGGCGGGAGTGAGGCGGATTAGGGGTTAATAACTTTATTATAGTAGCGGTGCGGTCCGCTCGGCAGATTAGGGGTTAATAAGTGTAGGTAGGTGGCGGCGACGTTGTGGGGGGCAGATTAGGGGTTAATAAATATAATATAGGGGTCGGCGGTGTTAGGGGCAGCAGATTAGGGGTACATAAGTATAACGTAGGTGGCGGCGCTTTGCGGTCGGCAGATTAGGGGTTAATAAGTGTAGGTAGGTGGCGGCGACGTTGTGGGGGGCAGATTAGGGGTTAATAAATATAATATAGGGGTCGGCGGTGTTAGGGGCAGCAGATTAGGGGTACATAAGTATAACGTAGGTGGCGGCGCTTTGCGGTCGGCAGATTAGGGGTTAATTATTGTAGGTAGCTGGCGGCGACGTTGTGGGGGGCAGATTAGAGGTTAATAAATATAATATAGGGGTCGGCGGTGTTAGGGGCAGCAGATTAGGGGTACATAAGTATAACGTAGGTGGCGGTCGGCAGATTAGGAGTTAAAAAAATTTAATCGAGTGGCGGCGATGTGGGGGGGGCCTCGGTTTAGGGGAACATAGGTAGTTTATGGGTGTTAGTGTACTGTAGAGCACAGTAGTTAAGAGCTTTATGAACCGGCGTTAGCCCAAAAAGCTCTTAACTACTGACTTTTTTCTGCGGCTGGAGTTTGGTCGTTAGATTTCTAACGCTCACTTCAGCCACGACTCTAAATACCGGCGTTAGAAAGATCCCATTGAAAAGATAGGATACGCAATTGACGTAAGGGAATGGAAAAGTCGCGTCTGGAAAGTGAGCGTTAGACCCTTTCCTGACTGACTCCAAATACCAGAGGGCGGTAAAAAACCAGCGTTAGGAGCCTCTAACGCTGGTTTTCACTGCTACCGCCCAACTCTAAATCTAGGCGTTTGTGTTTTAGGATGAAACAAGTGCGCATAAAAATGAGTTACTTGTGAATTAAAGAGACAGTAACGTTTTTTATGTGAAATTTTTTTTTTTTTTATTAAAGCTTTATTAAGCATAAATCAGTACAAAGAAAATGCAAATAAAACAATCAGCATAAAAACAGACTTTGAACAATTTTTCAAGTGTAAAATACAAGGGTATTCATGATACAAAACTGACACAGAATTTTGACATAGGGATAATTACCAACCAATAGATTACTCTCATTCTTACATCTAAGTTGAAGAGAAATATTTCAAGAAATAGGGTGATGTCCTTTAGATTGTATTTAAAAGTGAAGTTTAGTTTATCAGAATTAACTAATTGTAGGACATCACAGGAGTTTATGGCCATGTCTGTTCCCATTGTCTCATCTATCATTGAGTCCTAATGGGAAAACAGATAGTCCCTGACAAGGTTACTAAGTAGGGACATCAGGTTCGAATTAACAGCAAAAATTGAGAGAGAAAAAGAAAAGAAAAAAAAAAAAAAAAAAAAAAAAGGAGGGGGGGGAGGAGAAAGGGAAAGGAAAATGGAGAAGATTCTCGGAGGGATAATAGATCCACCATAGGGACAAAAAAAACAATAATAAGCATTTGGGCGTCTAAGGAGGTTTAAGAACCCACCTACTCCAGATCGTCCAATACTTGTCAATACGGTCAGTCGTGTTATAGAAACTTCTCTCCATCGACGCTAAATAGTCTATGAGTTGAATAATCTGAGCTAAAGTTGGAGCTTCAGGTTTTTTCCATGACCTGGCTATACACATCTTGGTTGCAATAAAGATTGCAACTCCAAGGATTTGTTGGGATTTTGGTAGTTCCCTAAGACCGATATGCAGAAGGGCTAATGCTGGGGATTTAGATAGTGTGATACCCAAGTCAGAGAGCAATAAGAAAATCTCTCTCCACAGGGGGGCAATTTTTGGGCAAGACCACCAGATATGTAGATCTGTGCCCTGTTGGCCACATTCCCTCCAGCATTGCGAGGAGACTGTAGGATATATCTTAGACAACTTATGGGGGGTTAAATACCACTTTAAGAGGACCTTGAAATAAATTTCAAGGAAAGTTATGCAATGTATAGCTGATTTAGTAATCATTGTTGCATGTTCCACTTCCATCGGGGTAATTTGAACGTCTATTTCACGTCCCCACGCCTTAATCTGCCAAGGTATGATTTCGCTGTAGTCACTGAGAAGTAGCAAATGATGATTTGTAAGTGATTTTATAGGCTTAGTCCCTGCTTGCCATCGTTTCTCCCAAGTAGTACTTTCTCTCAACTGCGTCTTGGGGAAACCCCAAGCCTGGCAATATTCTAACAATCTATAACTTTCAAACATTAACCATCTCGGAGCCTCTTTCACCTGCGCGACTATTTGTTTAGTTGTTGATAGCCTCTTCTGGGTATAGAGGTCCCCAACACAGATAAAATTCCATGCTAGCCAGTCCTGTCTATGTATATCTGGGAGACCCATCATCAGTCCCTGGAGACTATGAATAGGTGAGGGATGGGGTGCCAGTCCTTTGTGATGTCTAAGTCTATGCCATGTCCGGCAATTGTCTAAGATTATTTTATTCGTAAGCGCTGCATCAAGGAGCCTATGCTTAGGAATCCATATTAGATCTTTTAGAAGGAATTTTCTAGGAATAACCTCAGTCTCGAGCAAAAACCATGCCGGTTTCTCTTTCTCATTGCTCCAGGCTGCAATGTGAGTTAACCTGGCTGCGTCATGGTATAGATATATATTGGGAAAAGCTATGCCTCCTTTGTTTATCGGTAGTTGGAGAATACGACTCGCCACCCTCGGGATCTTTCCTCTCCAGACATAGTTAATGAATATGGACTGAATCTGAGATAGATAGATTTTTGGTATCGTGTAGGGTATGCACCTAAATAGGTACAAAATTTTTGGAAGAATAGCCATTTTAAGAGTAGAAATACGTCCCATCCAAGAGATTTCTCTATAATCCCACCTCTGTAGAAGGCTTTTAATTTCTGCAATCAATGGCTCAAAATTGTATTTAATAACCTTATTTATGTCAGGGCCGAGATATACACCCAGGTGTTTGATAAGATCTGTGTGCCAGGTGAAAGAGAAGCGGGTCTTAAGTGTGGCGAGGAGCCCGGAATCAAGATTAATTGCTAGGGCTTCCGTTTTAAGAATGTTTACTTTGTAGAGACTGAGAACCCCATAGGATTCTAAGGTCCTAAAAACTTCCGGAATTGAAGAACTCGGGTTAGTTAACAAGATGGTCAGATCGTCAGCAAAGAGGGCGATTTTCTCTGTTCGCTCACCTATCTTGACTCCCTCTATGCCTTGAGAATGCCTGATCTCTTGGGCTAGAGGTTCCATAACCATAGCAAAGATCAGAGGCGAAAGAGGGCAGCCTTGCCTAGTCCCATTAGTAATGGGAAAGGCTCTAGATCTAAAACCTACGCCTCTGACCGTTGCAAATGGTGCAGTATATAACGCCTGAACCATGCCAATGAATTGTGGAGGAAAGCCAAAAGATTTAAGTACCTGCCAGATATAGTCCCATCGGACCCTGTCAAATGCCTTTTCCGCATCTAAGGACAGGGCCACGATGGGAGCCTCCTGGCGGGCTGACTCAGAGAACACCTGTAAAAGTTTACGAGTGTTGTCAGGACCTTGCCTGCCAGATGTAAAGCCAACTTGGTCTATTTGTATGATATCCGGGAGTAGATGAACAATCCTGTTGGCTAAGAGCTTAGAGTACATTTTGACATCTAAATTTATCAGTGAAATAGGTCTATAATTGGCACAATAGAGGGGATCCTTTCCTGATTTGGGAATCGCGATAATAGATGCTTCTAAGAACTCTCTTGAAAAACTTCCTGCCTCGGCCACCTCATTAAAGAAGGGGCAGAGGAGGGATGATAGGTGTTGTTTAAACATTTTATAAAAAGAGCCCGTAAAACCGTCAGGTCCTGGAGACTTATTCGGTTTAAGTTGGATAATGACATTACAAATTTCTTTAGTAGAGAACGGATGTAGGAGTGAGTTCCTTGCATCTTCTGTGAGTGTAGGAAGCTTAAGGGAGTCTAAAAACTCCTGTATCCTATCGATAGAGGGGGTATCAAGGTTTTCTGCTTCCGATAGATTGTAGAGTTGATAGTAATAATCAGCGAAAGCATTTCCGATATCCTCGGGAGCTAAAATTCTAGAGCCATTGATCTCTAGAGCTTGAACCCTAGAGTGGGCAGTTCTTGCGTTGAGTTTTCGAGCTAAAAGCTCGTTTGCCTTATTGCCTTTATGGTACATTACTTGCTTAAATTTTGCCAAATTGGCTTTGATTCTGTCATGCTCTAGTTGGAGAATTTGTCTTCTGAGGGCACTAATTTCGTCAGAAATTGAGCTAGTAGGATTATCCTTGTTGATTTTCTCCATGTCCCTTAGTTTCATGGCCAGCTGGCCCAAAGGGCCTCCTCTGTTCTTCCGGACTCTAGCTGATTCAGAGATGCAGAACCCCCTTATATATGCCTTGAATGCCCCCCACAAGATTTGGAAGGAAGTTTGGCCTGGTATATTAAACTGTATGTAGTTATTAATCGCTTTTGTAAGTGAGTCCCTAAATCCTGGTTCTTCCCAAAGAAAATTTGGGAACCTCCAAGAATGTCCCCCCTTACGAGCCCCTGATGGAAAAATGTCAAAAGAAACCGCGTCGTGGTCTGACCATGTACAGATATGTATTCGTGAGTTTGTAACTTCATTAAGAAGCCAAGAATCAACTAGAAAATAATCCAGTCTAGAATAGGATTTATGCGGATTGGAGAAAAAAGTAAAATCTTTGTCCTCAGGATGGCATGATCGCCAGTCATCGTATAATTCATGTCTAGCGGATAAGGATCTAAATTTAATTGCTGTAGAACTGGTATAAGAATCAATGGATTTACCCGTTACAAGTTTTTTATCTAATTTAGGGTCCCAAATGACATTAAAATCACCTCCAATTACGATATGACCTTGTCTCACCGATTTTGCTAGATTAAGGACTTTTGATAGAAAATGTAGTTGTTGTTGATTTGGGGCATATAAATTAACTAAGGTGAAGAGGGTACCATTGAGTTTACACACACAGATAATAAATCTGTCACCAGGGTCTCTGTCTAAATATATTTGTTCAAACTGGAGGTCTTTGTGTAGGAGTATTGCAACTCCTCTTGTCTTGTCGGTATAAGAGGCCGTAATCAGACTTGGGTATAGAGCCGATCTATATAGTTGGGGTCTGTCCGTTGTCCAATGGGTTTCCTGAATAAATAGGACATGTCCCTTTAATCTTTTGCCGTATGTTGTTAACATACTGCGTTTATCAGACGAATTTAGGCCCTTAGCATTTAGAGTAAGGAATCGTATGGAGGTCTCCATTTATAAAAAATGGGGCAAGGAAAGAGGGGGGGGGGGGGGGGGGGGGGGGGGGGGGGAAAAAAAAAGATACAAGTAAAAAGACTAAAGTAGAAAAGACATATGAAAGAAAATTAAAAATGTAAGAAAATACAATATATGAATTCTGAGAGTTCAGATGTACCAGAGAGTAATAGTATTCTTAAGAAACGTAGGGATTCTAGTTGATCCACAAGTTTACGTCCGTAAACTTAGGTGTTATTGAGGAGGGGGGGTTGGTGAGGCCAGATGTTGTAAAAGATAAAGGCCTCGGAATGAAATAGCAGATAATGTGCAGACGGTAAATTGAAGACAAGTATTAATTTATATGTATTTATAACTAGTGTATTAGGTGTAGCTAAAGGAGGAGAGCCAATGCCCTCCCTTAAATGGTAGATAAGTGAGATCCAGTGAAGGAGAGGGGGGAGGAGGGGGGGGGGAGGGGGGAGGGGATTAGGGGTGCAAGGATTCTTTTAAATCTAAGAAGATGTCTGGGAAACCAAGGGAAATATCTTAAGTGTGGTCATATGCTTACTTATAAAACCTATATGTCTATACTAAATATATGTGGAAAGTCAGTGTCCAGTGGGTAACATTTTATATTAAAAACATAAGTGCTAAAACAGTAGTGTATTTAGTGGCAATTTATTGGCCTACAATAAGACATGGCCTATAAAGAGAGTATAATTTTGCAGTTGTCACTGGGCTAAATGTCCCTAAGAAATCTAATGATATACTAGTACATATAAGAAAGATGACTTTGAACCTTATTTTTAAAGAATAAGATAGAAATAAACAAAGGTACATTTAGGCTACCAGATCCAAAAACACAATACTCAAATGGTTTGGTCTCAGTGTCAAGGCTAATAGCCTTCCAAAAATTAAACACCAGGCTATGTGCACCTTCTACTCCAGCAAGGGGACCAAACCATAGAATTCAAGTCTATCTATCTACAATCTAACAAGTGAGACATTTAAAACATTACATAATCAATCAAACCTGAGGTCAACTTATAAGTGCTATAAAAACATTCAATGTGCACCTTAACCATAAATAGATAGAGCGAATGGCTCAGGACTGGGCTTTGTGATATAAACAAGGATATAGAGGCAGATCTATAAATTCCCAGTGAAGGGTGAATATCTATCTTAATATTAAGTTACCAAGACTTAAAACATTACATAATCAAACAATCCTAAGACCAACTTATAGGTGCTATAAAAACATTCAATGTGCACCTTAACCATAAATAGATAGAGCAAATGGCTCAGAGCTAAGCTTTGTGATATAAGTGAAAATATAAAGGCAAATCTATAAATTCCCGGTGAAGGGTGAATATCTATCTTAATATTTAAATTACAAAGACTTCGCATTGGCTATTCTAAACTAGTCTAGTGTAATGGGTGTTAAAAAGAGAAGTGGGTATCTAGATAGTGCATAATCTCAGTGGCATCTAGCTATTGGATCCGCCTCGGAGCCAGACACAGCAACATCACATATAAGGCATAGCAAGCCAAAGGGGCTATATATAGGGCCATATGTTGCTGTATCTATATCCAAAAGCAAGGCCAAAACCTCCACTATCCAAAAATTTCTAGACAAAAAATGATAACTGTGTCAATGAGACGTATGAATTGCACTTTGAGAGAATCTGAGAAATTTGAACAATTTGATAAGCTAAAGACTAGCAGTTAACAAACATATCTCAAGACTCACACAATGGATCCCCAATTGGTTATTTTTAGAGCCAGAATTTTAAATCCTCTCGCGAGGGAATTATGGTCACCTTAATAAGGACCCAGTTGACGTATGCTATGGATACTGGCAAAGAAAGCGAGTCCTAGGTACGTCCGTTGTGAGTCAGCAATATTATATAAGAAAGACGTATAGTAAACTTATTGCGAGAACAAATTTGAAAACATTACATTATAACACTTTACAGAAAACTGTGCAAAAAAATGAAAAAATTATAAACAGTAAACCAAAAAAAAAACACTCTTCCCCAAAATCTCCCACAACATAGGTGAGCACTATGCAAAAAATGGTCCTGTATCAAATGTCACAGGATATCCTCTGTACACCATCCCCTCTGGCTAGGGGACCAAAACATAAATTTTAAGACTTTCTGTCTAAAATCTGACAAGTGAAACATTTAAAATGTTACCTAAACAAATCTAAAACCAACTTATATGTGCTATATAGACATTTAGTGTATACATTAACCATAAATAAATAAAACGAATAGCTCAGAACCGGGACCTCATAGCATAAGTGAAAATATATAAGCTAAACTATAAGTTCCCGGTAAGGAGCAAATATCTATATTAAAGCATAGGTTGCAAAGGCTTCGCCTTGGGTATTCTAAAATAATCTAGTATGGTAAATGTAAGAAAAAGTGGGTATCTACATAGTGCATAGTCTCAGCAGCATCTAGCTATTGGGTCCACCCCGGAGCCAGACACAATAACAGTCTATAGTCAACTCACATATGAGGTATAACCAGCCAGAAGGGCTAAGTATTAGGCCACATGTTACTATATCTGGATCCAAAAGCAGAGCCAAGACCACAGCTATCGAGAAAAAAAAAAAAAAAAAAAAAAAAAAGTAACTGTGACAGTGGGGCATATAAATCACAATTTGAAAGGATCTAAAAGATTTAAACACCTTAGGTGAACAACCAAAAACTAACAACAAACTAACATATCTCAGGACTCACACACAATGGATCTCCAATGGGTTGCTTTCAGAGCCAGGACTTTACCTCCTTTCTCGGGGAAGTTGTAGCAACCTTAGTAAGAACCCAGTTGGAGTTTACTATAAGAACTAGCAGGAAAAGCAAATCCTAGATTCATCCACTATGAGTTGAAAGTATTATACAAAAAAAACATATAATATACTTATTGTATAAACAAATTTAAGGACAATACATTATAACACTTTACAAAAAAAAAAAAAAAAAACTATACACAGCAAGAAGTTACATTCTTTCCCAAAGTCTCCCACAGCATAAGTAGACAGTGTACAAGAATGGTTTTGCAACTGGTGTCGCAAGATAACTTCCAGGGAAACAGTTACTAAAAGGATCGTCGCTGAAATAGTCCTGGAGGACGAAAAACATACACAGCAAAGTGCAACAGTTAAAATAGATACTTATCGGGTTATCCTGGAGAGGAGTCCCTGAGAGCTGAATTCCTTTTACTGGACTGGGGACGTTGAGGGAGGGGGTTCCATTGGTCAGCTATAGGCCTTAGCTGTGAGGGCCTTGAAGGAGAGTGGGCAGCATGATTATCTGCTTGATCCCATTGTTTCAAAAGATCTTCACCTGTCGCTGGGGAATCCACTGTAACCAGAGATCCCTCTCGGTGGATGATGAGTTTTTTTGGATAGCCCCATCTGTACTTTAAGCCTCTTGAACGAAGGGATTGGGTAAGCTGGCGAAAGGTGCTCCTTTTCTGTAGGGTGAACTGTGATAAGTCTGGAAATACTTGTATCTGTCTCAGATGCTCAGGAAGTTGAGGTTTGGAAAAGGCTGCCCTCATGAGTTGCTCTTTATAAGTGAAAAAGTGAAACCTTGCAATTACATCTCTAGGCTTATCTTTGGGAGCATTTCTGCCCCTGGGAATCCTATGGACTCTGTCGATTAGCATATCATTTGGATCTGAGGGGGGTGCTAATGAGACACAACATTTCTTAACAAATGTCTCTAAATCAGGCTGCAGAGTCTCCTCAGTGATGCCTCTAAATCTGACATTGTTGCGGCGCGACCTATCCTCTAGGTCCGCCACCTTCTGTTCCATTTCTGAGACATAATCTGCAAGATTTTGAGAGTGGGCAATTATATTCTGCTGTTCAATCGCCAAGTCCTCCTGCTTGCGCTCGAGCACTTCAGTCCTCTCTCTCATTTCTGCCAGATCTTTTTTGAGGTCTACAACTGCAGATTTAATGGTAGATGTCAAGTTATCCTGCAGGTAATTTAACCTCTTGGATAGAGTATCCACTATATCTGACCTGGTTATAAGTTCCATTTCTTCCTCCTGTTGTTGGGATATGGAGGAGTTAGTACTATCAGAACTCTCTTGGCATGAGTGAGGCGATACAGAGCCCCTAATAGCAGTTGAGTCCTTAGGTTTGAAATGATCAGCAACAGAGTTTTTAGACCTAGTTGATGTCTTATTTTTGTTTTTTTGGACCTGAGACATTGCTGGCAGGGTTAACTAATCTTTGTATTTACCCAAGGGAGGCAGTGGGGATAAGGGTTATTAGAGGTATAAGCTTGGTTACTGGATCTCAGCTTGTTGTTCAGTATAAGCAGCTAGCGTAGGGAGGGCATCTGGCCACTAACCCCCCTATCCCTGCATTTTATTGGCGGATAACATATAAAGTCTTAGTAGAGATAGCTGTAGTAAAAATTTGCAAAGATTAGAGAGACAAGTATGCAGATGTTATAGTCAGCTCCTCAGGGCCTTTATACTAGAACTGTGAGAGATTTGACTAGGCCTACATGCAGGGAGAAAAAAATATAGGCAGGCAGTAGTGTTGTTTCTCTTTCCACACAGTTATAAAGTTCAAACCCACACTGAAATAAAATAGCACACCACACTCTGTGTCACCTAAACTGTATGAGTGACCTCCAAATGTCATATAGTGTGATAGTAAAAGGTAGGAGCACTAAGGCTGAATTTCCCCTTACAAGGACCTGAGTGGAGTAATATTCCCAGCCTGCCACATAAGTTTCCTCCAGGCCCTCTCACTTTAAGTTCGAATTTAGGAGCTAAGGATCGCCTGCTCTAAGTCTAAACGAGGTCTAGCAATATAGTAGCATCTCCGGTTCAGTAGACTTACTGTTTAGTTTTATTTGAGGGTTGGAGTCGGCCAATCGCGAGTTCCGGCGTAGGCCGCAGCCGCGGTGTTTCCTAGATGAGCCTCCGGTACTCCTTTCAGGCCTACCACGATCTCCCAAAGTTATGTTCAATTTGGCCGGGAAAGACTCTCCAAATGTTCCCCTCAAATGGCCCAGGATGACTACAGGCAAGTCCGCTTCTATGTGAAAATTTTTTAATAAAAGATTTTCCCTTATAAGGTTTTTTGCTGTTTGGGAGTCTCTTGACTATGGTCAATTTATGCCACAATTTCTCCTATAGTGTCCCAAAAATGTTATGGCCCACATGCAGTGCTCTGAGCATCCTCTAATACTCCTCTTGGAGTTTTTCATTACATTTAATATATTATAGGTTTTCACACGAGGTAGAAAACATTACTTCAGGATTTATTTTCAATATCCGGGATGAGGTTGATTAAATGAGCAGTGTCTTGAGCCCTTTTTGGGTGATTAACATCGCCTTACAAGTACACATTACATACATACGTATTTGTAATAACTGTTTAATTATGAGGATGATTGATTCAGTAGTTACTATCTCTGAATGCCTCTTCATTGTTTCCTGAAAGGAAGATACTTTGGGATTATCTGGGAGAGATTTCTCAGAATTAGATGGTATAATATCTTTATTTGATCCTGAGATTGTTTCCTTTCAGTTTTTTAGCTTGAACTCCTCCTTTTGTTTCCTTAGGAGGCTTTTGCTATCCTGGACGACTGAGACACTACCGCCGTAGTCTATCCTAGTGCGTCCAATAAGTTATAAGGGACCAGTGTTGTAGTTCAGTTGGTAACTGTTCTGACTATTAAAGCTTGTTCTAAGACCCAAGGGTCACAGGTTTATATCTGGCAGGGTTGATGCAGCCCTTTGGATTTTGAGGTTAATAAACTGTTTTCTGTTTATTAAGAACATGTTCCCCATCATCAACTTCACTAGGGAGACTGGGCACACTTTCCCTAGGGTGGAAGAAGAGTTGCCAGCTTAGCTATGAGAACTATTATACCTTTAGAGGATCGTGAATTCTCAAAGGTCCTAGCGACAAAAATTAGAAAGGGGGATGTACACCAGGGTTTTTCAATGGTGACCAGCTGTGTACTTTGCTACTGTCACTAGTGTGACGGCATATTGGTTTGATGCTTGATCTGATGCTGCTAAATCGGAAACTCCCCTGGATGAAATCCAGGATGGGATTGAAGTTTTTCACGTTGGCAAATTTCTTTATTTCAAATTTTTCCCTTCAAGTTATCAGACTGGGAGCATTGGTTTCAGGTTTCTCTGTTCCAGCTCACAGAACCTTTATGGTTAGAGCCTTGTTCTATGTATGTGTGCTCTAAGTCTAAGCTTTTAACAATTTCTGACAAGGGGAAGATCTTGTTGAGACCTGGCTTGACGGAAATAATCTCTTTTGAAGTTTTCAGAATTTTAAAAAAAAGAAAAAAAAAAAAAAAGAAGGAAAATTGATCCAACTAGCCTGTGGTTGAATCTAACCCAGCATGAAGGTCATGCCACCGGTCCGGGACCGGATCTTGTAGGGGGCAGACTTTCCTTTTTTGCTCAGGCTTGGATTTGAGATGTTCTGGATTCCTGGGCAATAGATAAAAGTGTCCCAGGGATACGTGTTAGAGTTCAGAAGTTTTCCTCCCGGAGGCAAGGTTCTGCTTTCAAGATTATCTGAAGATCAGACAAAATGGAGAGACGTTCTTACACTGCATAGGAGTCTTCTCAGTTCTGGGAGTGATTGTTCCAGTTCCAATACAGGTACAGGTTCTTTTTATCCCAATCAGTTTGTGGTTCCCAAAAAAGAGAGGGAATTTGTATACCACTTTTTAGATCTCAAGAGTCTAAACAAATTTCTTAGTGTACTGTCCTTTCAGATGGAAACTATTAGTTCCTTTCTGCCCTTGATCCTAGAGAGTCAATTTTGACAACTGTGGATTTTAAGGACGAGTACTTTCATGTACCTTTCACAAGAATTGTCTCAAGTTCTAAGGTTTGCCTTTTTGGACAAATGCTTTCAGTTCGTGGCTCTTCCTTTCGGTCTTGCCACAGCTTTCAGAGCTTTTCACAAAGGCTCTGGGATCACTGTTGGCGGTGCTCTGGTTAAGGGGCATTTCAATGGCGCCCTATCTGGATGACTTCCTAGTCCAGGCACCATTCTTTCAGCAAGCTAAATTTCTTATCCTTCCTGCAATTTCTCAGGTGGAAGGTAATTTTGGAAGGGAGTTCCTTAGCCCAATGCACAAAGGTACCTTTCTGGGAATCGAAATAGTTTTCATGTCAATGCAGATTTTTCTGACAGGATGTCAGGAAATCAGAGATTATCGATACTTGTCTAGTCATTCAGACCACCCCTTGGCCTTTGGGGACTGGGTTAATTGGGTTGATGGCGGTAATGGACCTCATCTCGGGTGATCGGTTCTATTTCAGATCTCTGCAGTAAGCACAATGAATCGGAGATTATACAAGTTTGTCTCGTCGAATCTACTGGAGCAGGAGACAAGAGATTCTCTTCAATAGTGATTGTCTCTGGATCATATTTCCCAGGGAACCTGCTTCGCAGACTATCTTGGATGTTTGGGACAATAGATGCCAGCCTTCTAGGGTGGTGAGCAGTCTGGGGCTCCTTAGGGGCATAGGGACTCAGCCTGAGTCTGTTCTCCTATTAGCATTTTGGAGCTGAGTGCGATCTACATTGTTCTTTTGACCTTGCCTCAGTCTTGGTCCAGTTTATCAGGTTCCAGTTGATCAAAATGTCGTCGGTGACTTACATCACTCATCAGGGAACGAGGAGTTCCTTAACGATGACAGAGGTATCCAAAATAATTCAGTGGGCAGAGACCCATTCTTGCTGCCTGTCGGCAATCCACAGGGGTGGAAAAAACTGGGAGGCGGTTTTCCTGAGCAGACAGACCTTTCGTTCAGAGGAAAACTGGCTGTGGCTCAACACACACACAAACAGAGGTGTTCTCTAGCTTTTTCCTCTGTTTGATTTTCTTCCTCGGGTCATTGCTCAAACCAAGCAGGAGAGGGCATAGGTGATCCTCATAGCGCCGGTTTTGCCTCGTAGGTTTTGGTATGCAGATCTGGTGGACATGTCTTCCCTGCCACCTTGGAGTCTTCCGTTGAGGAAGGACCTTCTCATTCAAGGGCCTTTTTCTTCACCCAAATCTAGTTTCTCTGAAGCTGATTACTTGGAGATTGAAAGCGTAACCCTATCCAAGCAGGGGTTTTCTGATTCGGTCATAGAGACCATGATACAGGCTCGTAAACCTGTGACTAGAAAAATTTGCCATAAGATATGGCGTAAATATCTTTATTGGTGAATCCAAGGGCTACTCATGGAGTAGAGTTAGGATTCCCAGAATTTTGTCTTTTCTCCAAGAAGGATTGGAGAAGGGTTTTTCGGCAAAGTTCCCTAAAGGGTCAGATCTCTGCCTTATCTATTTTGTTACACAAACATCTGGCTGATGTTCCAGATGTTCAATCCTTTTGTCAGGCTTTGGTTAGAATCAGGCCTGTGTTTAAACCAATTACTCCTCCATGGAGTCTGAATTTAGTTCTTAAAGTTCTTCAAGGGGCTCCGTTTGAGCCTATGCATTCCTTAGATATTAAGTTGTTATCTGGAAAGTTTTATTTCTTGTTGCTATTTCTTCAGCTCGAAGAGTGTCTGAACTTTCGGCATTACAATACAATTCTCCTTACCTTATTTTTCATTCAGATAAGGTAGTTTTACGTACTAACCTAGGGTTCCTTCATAAGGTTGTTTCAAACAGGAACATTAATCAGGAGATTGTTGTTCCTTCCTTGTGTCCTAATCCTTCTTCTCAAAAGGAACGTCTTTTGCACAATTTGGACATGGTCCATGCTTTGAAATTTTCATTACAAGCGACTAAGGACTTTCGTCAGTCGTCTTCTTTGTTTGTCGTTTTCTCTGGGAAATGAAAGGGTCAGAAAGCTACGGCTACCTCTCTTTCTTTTTGGCTAAAGAGTATCATCCATTTTGCATAGGAGACTGCTGGACAGCAGCCTCCTGAAGGAGTTACGGCTCATTCCACTAGGGCTGTTGCTTCCCCATGGGCATCCAAAAATGAAGCTTCTGTAGAACAGATTTGCAAGGTTGCAACTTGGTCCTCTCTTCACACTTTTTCTAAATTTTACAAATTTGATACTTTTGCCTCGGCTGAGGCTGTTTTTGGGAGAAAGGTTCTTCAAGCAGTGGTACCTTCTATTTAGGTTCCCTGTCTTGTCCCTCCC
>NC_069507.1:279343441-279360941 GCF_027579735.1 Bombina bombina
CAATGACTTTACTGTAATCTTTTATTCAAAAGGATGACATATCTCCTCTTTCATGCTGTTGTTTCGGTTGAGGCTCCGGGACCCTCGTATTAAAAAGGCCTAAGGATAAATAAGTGTAACGGGTGTGTAATCAATGTTTCTTTCAATTTCACGGTTGCAAATAATGATCTCTGGGATTCTAAAATCAATGCCTTTCCTGTAATCTATTATTCAAAATGATGACATATCTCCTCTTTCATGCTGTTGTTTCGGTTGAGGCTCCGGGACCCTCGTATTAAAAAGGCCTGAGGATAAATAAGTGTAACGGGTGTGTAATCAATGTTTTTTTCTATTTCACGGTTGCAAATAATGATCTGTGGGTTTCTAAAATCAATGCCTTTACTGTAATCTTTTATTCAAAAGGATGACATATCTCCTCTTTCATGCTGTTGTTTCGGTTGAGGCTCCGGGACCCTCTTATTAAAAATGCCTGAAGATAAATAAGTGTAACGGGTGTCTAATCAATGTTTTTTTTCTATTTCACGGGTCATATAAATGATCTCTGGGATTCTAAAATCAATGCCTTTCCTGTAATCTATTAGTCAAAAGGATGACATATGTCCTCTTTCATGCTGTTGTTTCGGTTAAGGCTCCGGGACCCTCATATTAACAAGGCCTGAGGATAAATAAGTGTAACCGGTGTCTAATGAATGTTTTTTTCTATTTCACGGGTCATATAAATGATCTCTGGGATTCTAAAATCAATGCCTTTCCTGTAATCTATTATTCAAAAGGATGACATATCTCCTCTTTCATGCTGTTGTTTCGGTTGAGGCTCCGGGACCCTCGTATTAAAAAGGCCTGAGGATAAATAAGTGTAACGGGTGTGTAATCAATGTTTTTTCTATTTCACGGTTGCAAATAATGATCTGTGGGTTTCTAAAATCAATGCCTTTACTGTAAACTTTTATTCAAAAGGATGACATATCTCCTTTTTCATGCTATTGTTTCGGTTGAGGCTCCGGGACCCTCGTATTAAAAAGGCATGAGGATAAATAAGTGTAACGGGTGTCTAATCAATGTTTTTTTCTATTTCACGAGTCATATAAATGATCTCTGGGATTCTAAAATCAATGCCTTTCCTGTAATCTATTATTCAAAAGGATGACAGTACTACCAAAATACAGCCAATGAAGGGCCTTAGGAAGACTGAGCCAAGGTTGGATTGTAGTATTTGGTTAGGCTAATCATGATGGCCATGTAGACCACCACCACCGAGAGTCATGGAAGTAACAGGGATGAGATGAAAGAGCTAAGAATAGTAGAACTTGAAACAACAGAGTTAGCCATGGGTGTTAGTGCAAAACCGCTTGGCTTTTTTTTTGGCTTTGGGTGCGGCTATTCATGCAGGCCATATAGAGCTGCCACCATTCGGTGTCGTATCAGCTATTAAACTAATAAGAACAGTACTACCAAAATACAGCCAATGAAGGGCCTTAGGAAGACTGAGCCAAGGTTGGATTGTAGTATTTGGTTAGGCTAATCATGATGGCCATGTAGACCACCACCACTGAGAGTCCTGGAAGTAACAGGGATGAGATAAAAGAGCTAAGAATAGTAGAACTTAAAACAACAGAGTTAGCCATGGGTGTTAGTGCAAAACCGCTTGGCTTTTTTTGGGCTTTGGGTGCGGCTATTCATGCAGGCCATATAGAGCTGCCACCATTCGGTGTCGTATCAGCTATTAAACTAATAAGAACAGTACTACCAAAATACACCCAATGAAGGGCCTTAGGAAGACTGAGCCAAGGTTGGATTGTAGTATTTGGTTAGGCTAATCATGATGGCCATGTAGACCACCACCGAGAGTCCTGGAAGTAACAGGGATGAGATGAAAGAGCTAAGAATAGTAGAACTTGAAACAACAGAGTTAGCCATGGGTGTTAGTGCAAAACCGCTTGGCTTTTTTTTGGCTTTGGGTGCGGCTATTCATGCAGGCCATATAGAGCTGCCACCATTCGGTGTCGTATCAGCTATTAAACTAATAAGAACAGTACTACCAAAATACAGCCAATGAAGGGCCTTAGGAAGACTGAGCCAAGGTTGGATTGTAGTATTTGGTTAGGCTAATCATGATGGCCATGTAGACCACCACCACCGAGAGTCATGGAAGTAACAGGGATGAGATGAAAGAGCTAAGAATAGTAGAACTTGAAACAGCAGAGTTAGCCATGGGTGTTAGTGCAAAACCGCTTGGCTTTTTTTTTGGCTTTGGGTGCGGCTATTCATGCAGGCCATATAGAGCTGCCACCATTCGGTGTCGTATCAGCTATTAAACTAATAAGAACAGTACTACCAAAATACAGCCAATGAAGGGCCTTAGGAAGACTGAGCCAAGGTTGGATTGTAGTATTTGGTTAGGCTAATCATGATGGCCATGTAGACCACCACCACCGAGAGTCCTGGAAGTAACAGGGATGATGAGATGAAAGTGCTAAGAATAGTACTACTTGAAACAACAGAGTTAGCCATGGGTGGTAATCCAAGACCGCTTGGATTTATTTTTGTATTGGGTGCGGCTAATCATGCAGGCCATATAGAGCTGCCACCATTCGGTGTTGTATCAGCTATAAAAATAATAAGAACTGTACTATCAAAATACAGACAATGAAGGGCCTATGAAGACTGAGCAAAGGTTGGATTGTAGTATTTTGTTCGGCTAATCATGATGGCCATGTAGACCACCCGTAACAGGGATGAAAGTGCTAAGAATAGTACTAATTGAAACAACCGAGTTAGCCATGGGTGTTAGTCTAAGACCACTTGGCTTTTTTTTGGGTTTGGGTGCAGCTAATCATGAAGGCCAGATAGACCTGCCACCATTTGGTGTTGTAACAGGTATGAAACTGCAAAGAACAGTACTACTTAACACAACCTACTTACCATGGGTCCCAGAGCATATGTTTGGTTGTTATATTTTGTAAGGGTAATCATGCAGGCCATATAGACCTCCACCAATAGGGTGAGTATGAGTAACAGCTATTAAAATGCGAAGGACATTACTAATTAACACAACATAGTTACCATGGGTCGCAGACCAAGAGCAGATGTCTTATTATTATATTTTGTATGGGTAATCATCCAGGCCGTATAGACCTCACCAAATAGGGGGAGTTACAGAGATTAAAGTGCTAAGAATGGTAGTACTTAAAACACAACCTAGTTAAAATAGGTAGCAGACCACATGTCTTATTATTATTATTTTTCAGGGTAATCTGGCAGGCCATATAGAACACCCCCGATAGGGGGGGGGGGAACAGGGATTAAAGTGCTAAGAAAAGTACTAATTAACACAAGCTAGTTGGGTCCAAGAACGCATGTTTGATTATTAGAATTTATTAGGGTAATTATATATCTAACAAATCTATCTATTTCTCTTCTATCGATTCTATCTAACTATCAATCTATGTATATCTATCCTATCTATCAATCTATCTTCTGTCCGGGATGTTTTGAGACAGCCACTTTGGGAATGTTAGTTGATTTAGACCCATTATGGCTTAAAAGCAGACTCTGCATAAACTATGTAATTTTCCATGGGAGTTTTGCCAGGGATCGCCCTCCAGCATGCGACAGTCCAGGTGTTAGTACCCTTGAAACAACTTTTCCATCACTATTGTGGCCAGAAAGAGTCCTTGTAGGTTTTAAAGTTCGCCTGCCTATTGAATTCAACAAACAATACCGGAAATTCGAGTCCGCCGTTCGCAAACCGAAAATTTTAGGTTTGCGACATCACTATTGATAGATAGGACCCAATGTAAGCTCTAAATAAAAATAACTGTGAAGAAGTGAAGGGTGCACATGTAAATAAAATTATTTCGCAAGATTTCTAATAAAAGACAGTTAAAAATAGAGAGAGATTGTAAGAGAGAGAGACAGAGAGACACAGACAGACAGAGAGACACAGACAGACAGAGAGACACAGACAGACAGAGAGAAAACCAGATTGATTTATTTCAAAACCTGTAGTGCATTGCTGCTACTTCCAAAAATGATAGCAATCAAATTTCTTATTTTTTTAGATATTAGTTTAATGTGGCAGTGAAACAATCAATAAATAAATGAATCTTTAGAAATGGCTGTATTAACTTTCTAAAATAATAATTAATCAAAAACTGTGACGTGTTCTTTTTGTATCCTTATTTTAAAAATAAACATAAGAAGTTAATATGAAAATGTCTTAGACCTTGAAGACTTCCTGTAATCTGAAATAATTTAGATCACTAGAGGTCAGTAGTAAATGTGTTTCATATAGATAACATTGAGCTCATGCACGTTAAGTTATACGGAATTTAACAGTGATTGGCTAAAATTCAAGTCTGCCTAAAGAAATAAAATAAGGGGTCAGTTTACGAAAACCTAGATAGAAGTTAACCACATATTACAAAATGTTATTGATATACCTTTATATATAATAACAGAGTCAACAGAAAATGTATTTATTTCCAGATATTTTATTACACATATGTGTAATCAACTTTACATTGAACGAGAGCTGCTCAGAGAACTGCTCTCTGACTGAGACTTCTGGCTGGGGGCGGAGCGAACAGGTAGCTGGCAGGTAGCTTCTGTCGGCTCCGTCTGTCCTTGCTTACTAAGGATACAAGCAATCTCCAGCCTCCGAATTGTGCCTTGGCCTAAAAGGGATCTAATAGACCCCGCACCTGATCTGGGGATCTCGGAGTAGAAGTCTCTACAAGGCTGAAGTTGCTCTTTTGCCAAGAGCACGTTTCCAAACCCCCACAGGTGGGGGAGTTGCCGGGGGTGTTGGTAATCTAGAGTACCGGTTTTGGACAACTGCAAACCCCATTTTTTTGATTGTTCCTCATTCTTGCTAAACAATAGTGGATACGCTAAACTGCATACGGCTCGGGGCGAAGGTGGGAGACAAGAAGAAGGTGACTAACGCATAATGATATGCTAACCGGGGGCACGTAAGAGCGGTGTGTGGCTAGAGGGCAGTTGGTTGAAGAGCCGTGGCAAACACTGACACAAATCGGAAGCCTACCAGTAAACCAGCTCTGTGCTCCAGCTGGGTCGTGAAGTTGAGGAATAACCTTGCGGGATCCACGGTGCCTCAGGTGTAAGAAGTACTAGGCTTGCTACAAAATCCGTACCGCAGGAGGGGAAGGTGTGTACCCGGCTGCTGCAGTTTGATCCAATCCAGTAGCGGGAAGCCGACACTCACACACATTCTTGCTGGCGTCGCACCAACGGGCTGTGGAAGCAGAGCGCTCCTAATCGAGTCTCCCTTCGTCTACTACAATATGCATCTGCTAATACAGAGTGCTAGGCGTATGGTTTAGGAGGACAAACTTCAAGTCAAGGGGTATTAAGCCTGTCGTGAAGAGAACTTTGTTTGGATAACCACACATCACATCCAAGGCGAAGATAGTCCAGGCAAAAGGCAAAAGGCGCTGGAAACTACAGAAGGATTCCCCATTACTGTTTTGCAGACGTAACACTGAAGAGGAAAGGGTACCTAGAGAGTGAGCACTTTTTGTTCAGCAGCAGCTCCTCGGTTTGTGGTAATATTGGAATCTGAGATATTGGTATATGGTTCGTTCCGGACAGCTGCCAGAAGATATGTAAGTGTAATATCCGTGGGTGTATAAATACGGGTTATTACCCCCATAATTAGTTGGAGGGTTACTTCAGTGTTCCAGACGAGACTTTTCAACTCACTTACATTTGGAAGGGTGTATTGGTCCGTGGACTATTAATGTGCAGCACCCAGCAACTGTCTAGATGTAAAGTTAAATAATCAAGGATATTAAGGTACCCCTGCCTGGACTTGGAGACTGCTTAAGGGTAAACCTAACTGCCATTTTATAGGTAGCTGCTTATTGTATATGGCCTTTTGATAGGTGTGCCTTACTTAACATACTACATGCTGCTATAAGATGAAATGGTTCTCTGCTGTGTAGTTACCTAACGTCTCTTTTATTGCTTTATGTACAAAAAATACTGTCAGTTAATGCAGAGGAGAATAGGGATTTAGAGTGAAGGTATATGGTTGTAAATTCCAAGCTGCCATTCTTAATATGTGCAACAAACTTTTTTGATATAATTCTATTAACTACCACATGTTTGACCCAGAAGTCTATCATATAGAAATAGTGTTTAAGGGCTTACCAAACTGTATTAAGTGTACATAAACATTCTACTAAGTATTAACGTTAAGTATTATACATTTTATACATTCTAAAACCACAAAATTAATATATTTAGGAGTCTGTGGATTCTAAGAAAGACCTGGGATTAGTGTGCTCTTCGGTTATAAATTGGGATAATTGCTGTGTCGAAGTCAATTTTTAGGTAATCCATAATATTTGAGCTAAATTTTCTCTCCATTTTTTGATAATAGTTTTGTCTCTTTTTTTTTTTTTTGTCTCTAACCACACTGCGAGGCATTGAATTGGCTTCGCGTTTTTTCTTTTTTGACAGATTTCACTTTTTTTTTTGACACTACTGGCTTATTTTAGCCCTTATTCACGTATTGGGATCAACGATATTCCCTTTTTTTTTTTTTTGTGTGTATTTGTTTCACATTGCCCTCCCTCACTGAGCTCACCAAGAGTCACTGATTCCAGCACTTTTTCAGCACTATATGTGCACTGGTTTGATTTTTTGCTTATTCTCACTTTTTTTTTGACACATAGGTATTCATATCTAGCACGAAATTCACATATATAGAGGTGAATGGAGAGGTTTATCTCGCAACAAAAAAGTTCTTCTCCTATTATGCCACCTAAACAGAAAGATAAGAGAGGCAACTCCAAAAATATAGAATTACCCCATGATACCTCGCAAGATCGAAATGCATTAAACTTTTTTAATGAAATGTCTGAATTCGCCGCGGAGGTAGCAAAAATGATGGCTCCACATTTAGACTTAGTTAAACAGGAAATAAAGTCTGAGATTTCCAATCTTTCCAATGAGATCAGACAATTTACCGCCCAAATGGAGGAGGTTGAGACAAGAGTGTCTGACCTAGAAGACAGATTAAATGTTGTGACTTTGGTATAAGCTGTCCAGGATAAGGCCATCGCTCAGTTACAAGCTCGAGTTGAGGACCTTGAAGACAGGTCAAGGCGCAACAACCTGAGAGTGATTGGCCTACCTGAAACATCTGAATTCCAAGATATATTAAGGTTTGTCTCTGTCACGCTTCCTCAGGCACTCATGATTCCTCCTCCTACACCATTCCTGATAGAAAGAGCTCATAGAATAGGGGTACTCAGAGAAAATAACACTACGCTTAAAACAAGGCCTGTCATTTTTAAGTTTGTCAACTATCAAGACAAAGTGTTATTTCTGAGCCACTACAGGAAACTTAATTCCTTGATTATTAACTCCCATAGAATTTTAATCTTTCAAGATTTTTCCACGGAAACGAGGTCCAAAAGGAGAGAAATGTCCCGTTTTTTTGATACATTTGTGAAAGCGGAATGTAGTGTTAGACTGGTCTATCCAGCTAAGCTCTTAATTAATAAGGCAGGGGTCTTATACGTGGCAAACAACAGTGAGTTGGTTTTTTTGTGTGGAGATATGTTAGACATGCTTAATTTGGTGTCTTGGAATGTGGGGGGCATAAACTCCCCAATAAAGAGGAAGACCATAATTAAACATCTAGCAAAACTAAAACCAGATCTCGCCTTCTTACAAGAGACACATCTAAAAAGCCCGGAATTAGTGAAACTTCAGACTAATTGGGTAGGTGAGGTAATTGCGGCCCCATTTAATGCATGTAAAAGAGGAGTAGCTATCCTTTTAAATAAAAATTTAGAGTATAAATTAGAGTCCTCCATTATAGATCCGGAAGGTCATTTTTTAATTGTAGAAATCACAATCAATAAAACACAATATGTATTGTGCAATATATATGGGCCAAACAAAGTGGACAAGACATTTTGGGATAGGATGGTTCTATATCTTCATAAATTTATAGGTCAAAATCTTATAGTGGCGGGGGATTTTAACTTAATAGCAGATCCTATTCTTGATAGGGCAAGTAAAGGCCATAATTTTGTACGTGACAGGAAGACCCATATCCTTAAAAAAATTTCTACACAATTAGGGTTAACAGACATTTGGCGTACACAAAATCCAGATCTGAGAGCTTTCACATGTCTAGCAAAAGGTCAGCAATCCCTGTCCAGAATAGACCTCTTTCTGGTTGCAGAATCTATGATCGGCTTAGAATGGAAAGCGGATATAAGAGAGATAACAATCTCAGATCATGCGGTGATCACATTATCACTCAATGTTCCCCAGAGACAAATAACTACCAATCAAAATATTTTTTTCCCCTAAATATTTAGTGAATAATATTAACTTTCAGAACTGGCTGATCAACCAATGGAGAGAATATGAGAATATTAATAAAGAGTATAAAAACAAACCAGAGGTGTACTGGGAAGCCGCTAAAGCCGTAATAAGAGGTAACATTAAGGCGTACATGTGTAAACTCAAGAAAAGAACTAGACAGCAGGAGACGCAACTGAGCAATCAAGTAAAGAATGCGTATAGAATATACTTGCGATCACACGAGAGATAAATGGCAAAAGTATATAGATGCCAAAACGGTGCGAGACATATTTATCAAACAAAAAACTGCTTTAGATATTCAGAGACAAAAAGCCCTGTATGGAGGATTTGCGGGCAGATCTGCCAAATTCTTGGCTAGGCTTACTAAAAAAAAACATCGGTACCCCATAACGGCTATTAGATCTAACACAGCCAGGTTTACTAACAATGCGGATATTACTAAGATTTTCTATGATTATTTTAGTGCCCTTTATAGAGCCGAAGACTATTTGACAGATAAGCAGAAAGTATTCTGGGATAAGATCAAGATCCCCAAAATTTCTCCAGAAAGTTTGGCAGAGATAAATAAACCGATCGAGGTGGAAGAAATTTTGGCAGCTATTAAATCCGCCAAAACAAACAAAGCAGCTGGACCAGACTGTCTTCCCATTGAATTTTATAGGATTCTCCAACCACATTCTATCTTAGCATTGGAAAAGTTGTTTAATTTTTATTTTATTGGGAACAATAATTGTTCACCATATTTCGCAGCTGCGGTTATATCTTTAATCCCCAAAAAAAACAAAGAACCAGATCTTCCAGAATCATATAGGCCAATCTCCGTATTAAACACGGACTACAAACTGTTAACATCTATTTTAGCAAACAGATTAAAACCGCATTTAGGCTCAATTATCCACGAAAATCAGTCAGGTTTCATGGCAGGGAGAAATCCCTCTAGGAATATACGAAAGGTCATGACTCTGATAGACTTTTTCTGGAATAGGCTTAGAACAACAAGACATAGTGACATGGTGGACTTGGCCTTATTAACGTTAGACGCAGAGAAGGCTTTCCATCACATCGCCTGGAGGCATCTATTTTATTCCCTAGAACAATTTGGTCTGACAGGACATATCCATAAATTTATTCAGCTAGTATACTCTACCCCCATTTCATCACTACTAATTAATGGGCAGATTTCCCAACGGATGGTTCTACAACGGGGCACTCGTCAGGGTTGCCCATTATCCCCATTGTTGTTTAACATATCACTAGAGCCGCTAGCAATTTTACTTCGACAGAAATTAGAGGGGATCCGGGTTGGAGATCAGAAATTAGTACTACTAATGTACGCGGATGACATACTTCTATGTCTGAGTAATATTGAACAAAGTCTTTCCCGATTACTAGAAGCGATTGAATTGTTTGGCGTAATTTCGGACTATAAAATTAACCTCACTAAATCTGAACTACTATGGCTTAATAGGAAAGATCAATATGTCAGACATCCATTTACTGAGACTTCGCAGATAACCTATCTTGGCATCAAATTAAGTGCGAATCCAGATGACTGGTATAAGTTAAACTTTGGTAAATGTTTTTTAGAATGTAAAAATAAGATGGAAGGATGGAGAAATCTACATATTTCTCTAACAGCCAGGGTCATACTTATAAAAACCATTCTCTTTCCCAAACTTTTTTATCTCATACAAAATATCCCAATTCCTATTCATAACATAGATATAACCAACTATAATAGGGCATGTTCTAATTTAATTTGGAAGGGCGCTAGACCGCATATTTCTGCTCTACGCCTTATGTGTAATAAAGAAGCGGCAGGTTTGTCTCTTCCCAATTTACAATTCTACAGCGTGGCCGCACGGATGAAAGTTGCGGTTGATTGGTTAACTGAACGTGAACAGGTCTCGGCATTAGCCTGGGAAACGGCCCTGGTGGCTCCTTTTCGGTTGGATGCTATTCTACATTGTCCAATGAATGCACTTCCATCCTCACTTTTTGCGCTCAGTACTTACAGGTATATCATTCTAGCATGGCAAAAATGTTGCACCCTTGCGGGGTGTTCACCCTATGTCTCCAAATATTTACCTATTATAGGGAATCCTAATTTTGCACCAGGATTGTCAGATAAAGTTTTCAGGGTATGGTCTTCCAAAGGAATGGTATATGTCGCTCAAATGTTAGATGCGAATCTTGTGCCATTAACCTTTAGCGAACTAACACACCTATTTGGGCTCGAGAATAAAGACGTTTATGCATATTTGCAGCTAAGGCATTTTTTTCTTGAGTTAAAGCAAAACTATGGAATAGAGTGGGCTCTCATGGAACTTCAAATTAAAATAAACAATTTTCAAGGTGGCTTTTACTCTATAGCTCCTTTTTACAATTTCTTGAATCAGGGACCTTCTGCTGCACAGAGAGAGCTTATAGCTGCAAAATGGAATAAGTTTTTTCCTGAGGTGAATAGCCAGGTTATCGAGAATACCTTTAAAATAATTGGAAAAAGTTGGGTGCTGACTACCTGGAGAGAGACTCAAATCAAACTAGCTTTTATGACGTATTTGACCCCAACTAGGCTGACTAATTGGTATAGGGTGCAGATGGTATGTCCCAAATGTTCTTCCCTTAGCGCAGATCTATTACACTGTTTTTGGACCTGTCCAAAGATTGGTCAATTCTGGCTTAGGGTAGAACACTGGATACAGGCCTCTCTTAAAATAGACTACCATTTTCAATCGATAGAGATATTTTTTTAGTGAATCCACAGACTGCCCCCAGAAACTTTAAATTAATTAACCAGATCATATTTCTTGTCCGTAATATATTACTGAGAGCATGGAAGGCAAAAATAGCTCCAAAATTAAATGAACTTAAAAATGCTTTGACTGCTCATTTTACACAAGAACAGTGGAATTTGCAAGAAGTTACAGAGGGAAGGTTAGCTCGATTCTTTAGTCATTGGGAACCATTTATTTTATCTTTCCCAGTGGAAGTGCAAATTAGGTTGGTTAAACCTTTTAGGGATACTACATATATGCAATTACAGGTATTAGCTGGTCATTTCCCCCGAATATGGTGTAACACGGGAGAGTCGGAAAGGGATTGATTACGGAGGGGGGAGATGTGGTTCGGTGGGGATTTTTTGTTGTTTTTTGTTGTTGTTTTTTTTGCCTTGTTTTGTTTTGTTTAGTTTTGTTTTTGGTTTTGTATTGTGCGTTGTAATCTTATGTCAGGAAATTGCCCTGAGTTAGAATCCGATCAATATAGGGGCAGGTCAGAACAAGTAGGACCTAGATTGAAGGTTAAGTATAATTGCTACAGCGGAGTCTTAAAGAGGCATAGCCAATAAAGGTATGCTACAGATTTTTACTTTTTAAAAAAAAAAAAATTATTACTTTCCCGCTGTAGACATATACACCGTTACAGAGGAAGTGTAATTCATTAATTTTTGTGATTTTGTTTCTCCTTGGTTTTTGTTGCTATTGTTAGACTGTACATATATCTACGTTGTTGTATAATACCAAACTATTAAAAAAAAAAAAAGGAAAGGAAAAGAAAAGAATAGGAAATTCTAGCTAAGTGTAAAATATTTCATATAAGGGGTTTAGAAATTTGTTAAGAGGAAGTGATTCTGTTGTTCTAACTGCTTTGTTTTGCTTTACAATATGTCTTACCTGGCCCTGTGTGGCACAAAGAGGTTGAATTCATTTGTCTGTACACTTTGTTGGATTTAAATAAATATTTAAAAAAAACAAAAAAAAAACTTTACATTGAACAATTGCAACAATCAACAAAATTATCCACTTTCAAACAATGGCAAGACGATGATATACAATATAATTTATTCGATATTGAAATGACAATATTAGCTCAAACATGATTCAAAATAGATAATTTTTTGCATCAAAAATTATACTGGAAAGTAAATATATAAAAAATAAAAAAAACTGTATGTTTCACAGTCAACATTATTGCCCAAAAACCGCCTGAATATAGTCTGCTCAAGCTTGGACTCCCAGAGCATTATACTCCTGTAATGGATCAATATGTTCCCCATACTCCTGGTTATCCAAGCTCTCCAGATCTATATCAGGGATTGTTAGGGCAATGTTGTGCAACATACAGCAAACCAAAAAAATTATGGAGACTTTGGAGGGGGCATACTGAAGAACCCCACCAGAGATGTCCAAGCAGCGGAAACAGCTCTTCAATACGCCAAAGGTGCTCTCAATCATAGATCTGGTGGCAATGTGTGCCTGGTTGTAGTGCACCTCTTCCTCTCCGTTAGGGTTTTTGACGGGCGTGAACAGCCACGGAAGACACGAATATCCAGAATCACCTGCGTAAACAAAAAACAAATTGACATTAGCAATCAGAATTAATAAAATATACCACATACACAGGGCTAAAAATGTGTACTCTTTAATAGCCATTGGCTAGTGGAAATATAATGGTGGCGAATAAAAGTTAATGATTAAAAAAATATACACTCCTATTGCAGCATTGACAAATACACATTTTGGGCAATGTTCTAAATATATTATCTGATGGGATATTATCTATCCTAGAAAGGACAGGGATATGTTATTCCTCTAGGGCTGTAGAAACACCAATAGTGCTTAGATTGTTACTTATGAGAGTGTAAATGGTAGCAGAGAAAGAGAGAATGTAGACAAAAAGTAAACGTGGAGAAGAAGATAGATTTACTAAAGGGTGGAGAATAAAAATAGAGTAAAGAGATATGAGAGAGGGGGAATAAAGAGTGTAAAGAGAAGATATGGCCAGAGAGAAAATGTAGAGGGGAAAAAGAGAGACTGAAGAGAGGAGGGAGTGTGAAAGATAGTTAAGAGATAGAAGGGAGAGATGATAATTATTTAAAGAAAATCTACAGCTCTGCTATGACCTTCCATGACTGTCAGAACTCTTTCTCCACTCTCTCACTTCAAGAACTTCCTATTTCTATCCAGCTGTTGTTTTACCAAGAACCACAAACTTGATGTTGCTAACTGCTATGCACTTATTTTTGTTAATCTCTCGTTGTAGGTAGCATTATTTCATTTGTTAAGGTATACAATAATAAATATTAAAAATGACTGCACAATGTGTTTCACAATGGATAAACATATGCAAAGAGGGGTGGATTAGTAGTTGTGGTTAGGGAAGATGGTGAGTAGGATCAGAAGTGGCGAGTAACATTTAGGCCTGGCTAGTAGCTTACAAACTTACATTTTGAGCGCTGACATATGTTAGAGTATATAAGAGATATTTACCGATCAGGATTCCCTCTGGCATTTTGCCCTCCTGGAACCGATGATAGATGACAGAATTCCGGAGGATGAAGGAATCATGGTTGCAGCCAGGGAGTCCGGAGCGTACGCTCATGATCCTCAACCTGGCGTCACAGATGACCTGGATATTCAGCAAATGGTTCAATTTCCTGTCCCAGTATGGCTCCTCTGTACCCCTGGGAGGCTGCACCAATACGTGTGTGCAATCTATGGCCCCCAATACCCTTGGCAATCCAGCCCTTAGATAGAACTGGAGCTTGACAGCATTCCACTCCTCAGGTGTATTTGGGAAGTGGACATGATGGACTAGGCATTGATGCAAAGCATTCAGGACAACCTTCAGATGACGTGAGAAGGTTGTCTGGCTCATAACTACGCCTAGAGCTGTCACAGCCTGGAATGATCCAGTTGCCAAGAAATAGAGGACCGATAGCAATTTCACCATCCCAGGGATTGCCCTAGTTCTTTCAGTGAGTGGCTCAAGAGAGTCCTTGATTTCAATATAGAGCCTCACAATAGAGGCCCTATCTAGTCGAAATCGATGGATCACCTCTCGGTCACTGAGGGCATGAAGAGAAACCCTAGGCAGGAACACTCTCGGCACCCGCTGGCATCTTCGTTGTCGCACCACAGCCATCAACCCCTGTCTTTCCCTGCATCTCCGTAAGAATAGAACAAACTGCAAAACATTCAATATGTCCATTCTCAAAACAATAATGAAATAAAGTGATTGAAGAGCCCTATTTATAATGCCTATTTCGACAGCTGTGAATGATTTCAGTAATTGAATAAATAATGCGACACACACTATCTCCTGCATTTAGTATAAGAGTGTTAGCGCTGTTTTCTCTTTGGTTTGTATATATATATATATATATATATATATATATATATATATATATATAAGCCAATTTCCAGTTCAGCCCACCCTGGGTTAACAGCCTGGGTGCAAGTATAAATGGCATATACAAAAATAGAGATGCACTCACAGGACTTCCACAAAAACTTTTATTTTCGGAACGTTTTCGGGGTTCACAACCCCTTCATCAGCATCAACAAGTGACATTAACCAAACCTTTTATAGTGCAACAATATTAAACACAAACCTAGTGCCCTCCTGTAAGTGCGCGAAAATTTCGAGTGTGGAACGCAAATTGCGTTCCGCCGTGTAAGCCGCAACCGGAAGTTGTAATACGTCACTTCCAGTTCTCGGCAATAACAAGCAACGAAGTTATAAAACAAATACAGATTCACATATTCTTTCATCAACCAAAGTGAACTTAATATCAATATGTGAAAGTATTTCTATTAATACATCAAACAAACAAATCTGATGTGCAAGTGAATATAGATCGCTATAGCTATGAAACTAGCTGGCCGATCTTGTGTATATGTGTATATAAGTCGTCATGGTAACAGTAGTCATAGTTTTTTTAGACACCACACACTGGTACTTAAATGTAGGCAACAGCCTAAAGAAAATAACACATCAATGTGTTATATACATGAACAAGTAAATGATCATGTAAACTTGTGATAGGTATATCAGGAATAAAAATTGAAGTAAATTAAAATAAAATTAAAATAATTTATGGGGATTGTTGCGGGGCATAGATAAATAATGCTATGACATATTAAGAACTGCCTGTGTATTAATAAATGTAATGAAGAAAGACATTTGAGCATGGAATCATACCAACAGTAATTCTTTTTTATTATTATCCATGATAGCAATGATTTATATATAGATAGAGTGTGTGTTGATCCCTAATCTATATACTCTCAAGTATCAGTTGGTATCATGTCTACAATCAGCCGCCATTGTTATAGAAAAAAAGCATCTGTTCCATTAATGTAAACGTTATTTAAGGATATTAATGATGGCATACTTTTATATGCAAATGTAATATCTGTTCAGCACAAGTCAATGTGCCAGAATATATATGTGACCCGAATTTAGAAAGACACCTTCATATACTTATAGTAAAGATCATAGTGATATACTTATAGTAAAGAATACTCATCAACTATACATTGAATGATAGATGTGTGACCCAAATTTGGAAAGACACCTTAGTATACTTATAGTAAAGATCATAGTGATATACTTATAGTAAAGAATATTCAGCAACTATACATTGAATGATAGATATTGGAAAGGCTCAACGGAGTTACGTCAGTCAAAGTATGTCCTCATAAGTAAAGCCTTACAAGGCTACTAGTTTAGAATGGACTGTCCATCCAGCCATCTTCTGTATTAAAGAGGTGTGTACGATAGAAGTGAGCTGTGATATCCCCCAATTGGGTAATTAGTGCAAAAACAGGTAATTAAACTTATGGGGCCAGGCTTCCACAAAGAGAGAAGTAAGCAGATGCTACCTCTCCATTGTGTCGTAAGTAGCAGGCCTTCCCTCCCCACTGAGAGGACGAAGGCTTGAAACTAAACGGAGCCACAATACCCCAAAGTCATACCCATGTACGTGGCACTACCCTATGGGATTACACAAGACTCTTGAAATCCGGCGTAGTATTCAACCCTGCAGGTTGTATCGTACCCAATCTGTACATCCACTGGGCTTCACACTTAAGAAGTGCTTTATTTCGATCTCCTCCCCGGTCCAGTGGGGGTATGTGATCAATCAAGGTATATCGTATAGAAGAGACAGAGTGGCCTTTCAAGGCACAGTGACGTGCCACCGGCTGTTCAGAATCTCCGTGTTTCAATGCAGTTCTTATTGCATGCCGGTGGTTAGCCATGCGCTCGCGTAACGTGCCAGAGGTTTTACCCACATAAAAACATGAACATGGGCAAAAGAGTAGGTATACTACATGTGTAGTAGTACATGTAATTGAATGCTTGATAGTGTAACTCCTGTTGGTATGGGGATGATGGAAAGTTCTAGTGCTTACTAGACCGTTGCAGGTTGTACAACCCAAGCATCGGTAGGAACCTTTAATATTCCGTATGGTGTCAGATGTGTAGCTTTGTTTCGGGTCAGTTTTCATTAACAGATCCTTGAGATTGGTGCCCCTCTTGAAACCTACCATAGGTTGTAGATGCTGTGTAAATGGTAGTTTCGGGTCAGAAGACATTATGGGCCAATGTTGATGTAAAATACGACCTGTGTTTTTAGTTGCTTGAGTGAACGTGGTGGACATGATTCATTTATTGCTTGTATCCCTCTTGGGTGTAGGTTGTATCAAATCATTCTGTGTAAATGTAGATACTGTTGTCATGGTGTCTTGAATGACGGACCCTTTGTACCCCCTGTTACCTGTTTTTGCACTAATTACCCAATTGGGGGATATCACAGCTCACTTCTATCATACACACCTCTTTAATACAGAAGATGGCTGGATGGACAGTCCATTCTAAACTAGTAGCCTTGTAAGGCTTTACTTATGAGGACATACTTTGACTGACGTAACTCCGTTGAGCCTTTCCAATATCTATCATTCAATGTATAGTTGCTGAATATTCTTTACTATAAGTATATCACTATGATCTTTACTATAAGTATACTAAGGTGTCTTTCCAAATTTGGGTCACACATCTATCATTCAATGTATAGTTGCTGAGTATTCTTTACTATAAGTATATCACTATGATCTTTACTATAAGTATATGAAGGTGTCTTTCTAAATTCGGGTCACATATATATTCTGGCACATTGACTTGTGCTGAACAGATATTACATTTGCATATAAAAGTATGCCATCATTTATATCCTTAAATAACGTTTACATTAATGGAACAGATGCTTTTTTTCTATAACAATGGCGGCTGATTGTAGACATGATACCAACTGATACTTGAGAGTATATAGATTAGGGATCAACAC